>NW_027106340.1:144063-151161 GCF_000696795.3 Halyomorpha halys | reverse complement strand
ATTTACAACTGTACATTATAATAAATTTAGTAAATCTGATCTAAGTTAAATTGGAGTGTTACAGGCGTGTAGAGAAACTACCCATTGGTAGCACTATAATATCAAAAATTTAAAAACGTTTTGCAGGCTATTCTACCCAATTTCGGTCAAAATTACCCTATTTCGTCATTCTTCAAATTAACGTTAAAACTTTTAATCAATTTAATACTATTATACTTTGTTATCACAACAATATTTAAGAGGTTACAAATATTGTTGTGATAACTTGTTGTGTACTTTAAAAGAAGTTAGGAATATTTTGAGACTTAAATTGGATACAATTTGTTGATGATAATTAAACAATATATTTGTTGTGTCATTGAAAATATTTTTCCAATGAAAATCTAAAAATGCAATACATGATCCCTCAAATGACCCCCTGTAATCTTCAGGAATATATAATCTTTAGGTTATAATATTTGAGCTTTGGGGCTCCACTAAACCTTCGAATTCCTCTCGTATTCAATCCTTACAATCGAAAATCCTTCGTAAAATCCTCAATGCTCCTTACTTTGTCACAAATAAAATCATACATAAAGACCTTAATGTTCCCTATGTAACCGATCTAACCCGAACCATATATCACTCCTTTTATTATAAACTCTCTAGCCACTCAAACCCCTTAGTTTCTAATCTTGCATCCTCTTCCATTCCTGACAATCCTCTGCGCCTGAAAAGAAGATGGCCACGAGACCAGCTAATGTAAAATGTCATTAGAGTGCTACCAATGGGTAGTTTCTCTACACGCCAGTAACACTCAAATTTAACTTAGATCAGATTTACTAAATGTATTATAATGTACAGTTGTAAATAGCAATAAATAAATATTAAAAAAAAAAAAAAGTTATAATAAAAAGTGAACAATTTTTTTTTTTTTGAACTTAACAATATTTCAGATCTCTAAAACTATGAAAAGTTCGAAATGCCGGATCTTTGCAAATAATAGTCTAATTTCAATGTTATAACAATATAACACAGTTAAGGTACCAATATTCAAGCTATGGTATCGTGTTAGTAAAGCTATGAGAACTGTATTAATTTCTCACTCGAGACAAGTAGATTACTAAATTTCATGGGAATCTTTTTCAAACAAAGCCAACTTTTCACTACCGTGAAATTTTTTTCATTTTTTAATTAATTCAAGCACGAACTATAACTAATGATGAATGGAATTACTCAAGATAAATTCGGAATTTAAATTTTACAAAACTACCTAATCCAACATGATTTAGTAGGCATTATAATTCAGAGAATTTATAGTCATTAGGGAAAGAGCTAAAACCGTTTAGTATAGTTTAATCTAAGGATCGGGACCCAGCTTAGAGAAATGAATGCATCATCTAATATGCGTTGGAGGAAACAGTGTAGAAAGTACACGAGCTTATAACACCATAAATATTAAAGGATTTAACAATGACTATTAAAAAAAAAGGACATAGTTTACAAAATAAATGAGGAATTTAAAATTTTTATTTTAATTATTACATGATTTTTTTTTTTAATATTTATTAATTCATACCTATCTTCAGGTTAAAGAAAGCTAGTAAATGTAATGTATTGCAAAATTATAACAATAGAATGATAGAGACCCATTGATATTTATGACTAGGAATGGGATTTTTATGTGCTAAAAAATCCGAAATATGTACATAAATATGTACTAATAACTTGTCAAATATTTAAAAAAATATGTAAATAATATGTAACTTTATAACTTTAAAAAAGTTACATAAATATATATTTATTATATATTATATGAATAATATTTTAAAGAAATTATTTTAAAATATGTAAAAAAAAATTAACTTAGAGAAAACACATCTGTTCAATAACAAGACATTAATTAGTAATAGTAATTAAACTAATTGATTAATAATTCCTAAAAATATGTTAAAAATAACAAATATTTCTGAAAATATGTGATTTATAACAAAATATGTAAAAAAAAAGGTCAAATATTTAAAAATATGTGAAATAAAAATGGCTTCTTTTGGCCAGAAATGTCTTGAAACATCTTTAGTTAGTAAGGAATCGCAGATATCATGGTCAGGTAAAAATATGTGAAAACATAAAAATCCTATCCCTACTTATGACTTAGCTTAGGAGATCCCTCATACAGCTCCTTTTTAGTCTTCGGTACATGTTGTCGGGGATGTTCGTGGTGGTTATATCTTGTAATAATTATTGGTGGGATGGTACAGTTTGATATGGAATGTTTTAATGAGGTCATGTATAATAAGGCTTTGTTTAGTTTTTTTTTTACTGACGTACCATGGATATCGTGTAATCTGACGTAGTGCTTTTGATCGAGGTGTTTGTAGTTTGCTTATGTGGGTTTTTTTTTTTTTTTTTTGCTGTCTTGTTGATTTTTGAAGTACAGGTCCAAATAAACTTAACTAAGTAGGATTATATGTGTAGTCTATGTCTCAATTTTAGAAAATTATAGCTTGTGTAATAAAGAGTAAAGGAGCTTTACACGCGTATTTAATGTAAGCCTTGTCTGCTTCACATGAGGATCCCATGTCATCCTTATATCTAAAGTCAGTCCTAGATATTTTACTGAATTTGATCGCGGAATCGGTTTGTTGTTTATATACACTAGAGGGCATGTGACGGCGTGTGAGTGTTTTGTGTTGGTATTTGTCGCAATTGTTACACCGAACTAATGCAACAATTAACCCAACCCATCTTTGTAAACTAACATGAATATCTGATAGTATTTAAAATATTATTAGGACAAAAAAAGAAATCTAGTTCTTATTTTGGTTTAAAAACAAAAGAAATAAAACGTACGAAAGTAGAATAAGTAAGTCGTGAAGTTTAATAAATTTTTCCAATCCTCCATATTTAGATAGAATCAATAAAAAGGTTCGTGAATTATTACAGGTTTGCGAATTCTTGTAAAAAAAAAATGATATAATTTATACATTCACTTTCATCTATTTTGAATAATTAATTAATGAATACTCAATATAACACTTAAAAAAACACAAAAAAAAAAAAAAACGTCCAGGAACATTCCATGCCAGAAAACGGGCAGCCCTTCTTTTTTCAGCAAAACAAGAACTCCATCTCTCTTCCACATATTTCTAGAAAGTGATCATGTTATATTAAATCTTATCGGTTCTAGATTTTTATACGTGATCACCACTAGGTTGTAGCTGGTTCTGGTAAATATAAAAAAATAAAAAAAATCAGTATTGTAAGAATATCTTTTTTGTAATAAATTATTCATTTTACAGGTATATGAGATTCAAATAATTATTTATTTTACACATATATGAGATTCAAATAATTATTTATTTTACACATATATGAAATTGAAATAATTATTTATTTAGAAAAGGCAGTAACATATAACTGGAGATGTCAATTACTCTGTGTAGGATACTTAACTAATAAGTAGTCCTACCGATTCTTCAAACCAAAAATACTCGCTTAGCTCCTTGAAAAACGGTCTAACTATTTAACAGTTATAGTAATGTCGTAATTGGGTTAATCGTAATCATTAAAGGTACAAGGACAGTCAGTGAAGTAACTGCTACTTTAACAATCACATGTATACGCATTGAAAATGAACTATACATTTTCAGTTATTGCAGCAAAAGTGTTAGCCACTACCATGTTATAACTACTTAGTTACTGTCATGACAGCATTAACTATGAAGACAGTTTTACTATTGGACTTGATCTGGCATGATCGTTAATAGTACAAGTAATGCAAGTGGACTAACAGTTGCAGTAACTGCTACGTTTAACTATCATATGTATACACCTTGACAGTTTACACAACATATCAACCTTACAAAATGTAATTACGATAGGCGGAAAAACATTTTTCTTATATATTTGCCCCAAACCTCCATAAAACGACTTTTTTAAAGAATTTAAAAACAGGAGTTTTGACATTTTTCGATTTACGGGTTTGGTAGAGGCTGAGTGTACCCGGCCACCACTTATTATGAGTATCTGGGGGATTTTAAATTTAAATTTAGCTTGTCATAACCTTAACCACTCATAACCTCAGGTACCCACTTTAATACTAAAACCAGGAGCTGAGTGATCTCGACCGCCATTTTGTTTTGTATGCTGTTTGAGAGGCTTACGGCTTTGACAGAGGCTGTGTGTACCCGGCCGTCATTTCGTTTTACCTACGACTTAAGATACTTAAGCTTTAGGAAGTGGCTGAGTGTGGCCGATCGCCATTTTGTTATTACTGCAACTTAGGAGACTTGAGGTTTTGACAAGGGCTGGGTGTGCTCGGCTGCCATTTTATTTTTCTGATGTCTCAAATATTTGTGGATTTTCATAGGTGCTAAGTGTGACTGGACGCCATTTTATTTTTATTTTGTTCACCACACCACCCATCAAAGGGCAAGGGCTTTTGGCTATTTACCACTCACGTGATATATGACCGCAGCGACAAAGTATTGTGTCACGTGAAAGATGACATACGACCGATAAGGGTTAAAGTTGTTTTTTTCAGGGAGTAACAATCTTCTTCAATAAATGGATACAATAAACATAAAAAAAAAAACTAATTACATCACCCTCCGTTATCCATTTCCACAATATTACACAAAATACGATAATTATTGGCGAAACAATTTTCACAGCTCAATGAACAGAAGAGAGAATGGAAATAATTGAAGCAGAGAGTCGGCCCCGGTGCGGTAAAGCCAAAAACCAGGACGAACTTTCTCCGAGTGTGAGGTTAATTGTCGCCTTTTGTTGTACCACTCGTTACAGAGTAATGAGGAGGGGAGACTTCCGTCGTTCCTTGTCTCACGAAGGAAGTCGAAGAAATCGACACAGGACGACGAGATCAGAAAAAACAATGGGGCGTTTAAGAGGAAGTACTTCGGAGAGTGGGAAAGTACTGTAAAACCATTGAAAACCGAATATTTAGCAATGGCAGTAAAAAAAAAAAATAGATAAAATTTTTGCTTAGTGTTTTCATATCACTGATAAAAATAATAAATAAAGTTAGAGTCTGTTCGATAGTATTATATCACTTACAGAAAACCTATCGATAGTCGTTCAACTATCGATGTTATTTTTCTTGAAGTCTAATCGATACTTCACCAAAACAATAAAAATATACTAATAATAACTTCCTGAAGTTATATCTTCTACTGGAATGAGTTTCATTTGTAATTAGATCTTGTGAATGAAATCTACCTTGTTTTAATTATTTTATTTTAGTAAAACCAATAACCACCATCACCAGGAATCTGCAAAAAATTCTACAATCCATCCTAAGTATGAAACACACACAAAAAAAATATTTTTAATAGATTAGTCATCTTTTGTGGAATAGAGATAGAAGAGTATTATAAGAATAGGAGAGGTTGATAGGCTAAAATATACTTTTACGAAGGCATAATAGTTTTTAACTACATTGCAGTGATATTTAAAATTAGTTATCCTCGACTATCGATAGGCTTTTCCGTAAGTGATATTAATTTCGATATTAATATCGAACGGAAGCCAACCTGCCGAATTATTTTTATTAGTGATATGAAAACAGTGAGTAAAAATTGTATCTACTTTTTTTTTTACTGTAGCCATTGCTGAAAGGATATTTTTATTATAATTGATAAAATTAATAATTTTTTTATAATGTTAATAATAAACTATAATTAAGGATGTTATTTTATTAGATTGTTTTTGATGATTGGCAGAGACGTTGGTATGTAATTATTTTTTAATAAGGAGGTTAAGACAACAGGAATAATTTTTGGAGAAGAATTGATTAGACTTCTGAAAAAATATCATCGATAGTTCAACGACTATAGGTTTATTTTAATATAGGTTTATTTTTTTTATTAATAATAAAACTATCAGCCTCGAACAAAATAATAAAAAAAAACATTCATATATATATATGTGTATATATATTCAAATATTTGTATACTGTATTTTTACATATATACAAACTGGAAGAACTTTTAGGGTGTGATGGTTCTGCTACTGAAAAAGGAAAGTAGTTACAATAGACAGTTATATAAGGAGATATAATGAGAACCCACTCGCACTGTCTGTTTATTTGCTCTAGTGAACATAACAGGTTAAATAACTAAATTAAAAACAACCCATGAGATTCTCAGGATAATCCTTGCTATCCTTTTAGTACAAAATAATATTATAGATCAGTAGTTCCTAACCTTTTTTTGGCAGAGTAATCCTGAGGTACTAGTAGGAAAATGGCCTGACCTATTTGGTCGAAGTAGGTAAATAGCGAAACTCCTACATTATCATTTGATACCAAAAAAGTATTTTCAAAAAAAAAGTATATTACTCTCTAGTACTATGAGTAAAATCTCAACATGTATATTTGTATACAATGCGTGTTACTAATGAATTAATTGATTACTTTATTTACTTTTAATTTAGGATAAGAATTATTTCTATCTGGTTGCGGTCAAAATAAGTTAAATAGAGACTAAACTATTATACTATTATGTACCAACGTTTCGACCCACTTTGCAAGGCTGAAATATGTATAGTTAAAATTTATTTCATTCTATCTTATCATCGTACTCTGTTACTTAACTTTAGTTGTTTCTATTGTTTTAGCCCTGATGAAGCCCAAGCAACGTAGCGTGAAACGTTGACTCGTAATAGTTTATATTCTTTAGTTATTTTAACCGTAACCATCTTCCTTTTATATACTAATTTTTTTTTTTATAATTTCAATTCTAGTTAAACGTATTATCTTTTGATTGTATTTTTTTTTTTTTTTTTTTTGTAATTCAGTGAAAACCTGGCCCCAGAATAAAATTTATTTTAGTAAAGACCTATCGAAATTTCAATAATAATCAACTTTTTGCTGGTCCGAAATATGATTACTGTAGGACCATTCTCTACCAACCTTCAGCAGCAGATTGCAAACAACTGCATTGCTGCATCTTGCAACAAACAGCTAGTCGGATTGCAACGACAGCCTGTGATTGCTGCCCTTCACCTAGCATTCCTCTCCAGTCACTAGCATTCAACTACTGCTACTAGCGAATGATGCTTCAATACTTCTATTAAATACTAACAAAATATAATATA
>NW_027106340.1:141385-143713 GCF_000696795.3 Halyomorpha halys | reverse complement strand
AAAGTTACATTTTTACATAGATCAAATCAATTTTTATTAAGACTCAACATGCTTTGCAATTGCTAGATTTAGAGATCTAGATAGATTAATTGAATGTAATTAAAAGTTTGATATAAGTTGATATATTTAGTTATTTACACATTGGAATAATGATATAATTAATTGCTTATTATATCTAGTTAGGTTAGGTAAATAACAATATATAATTAAAATATATAGTAAAAAATATATAACTAATTTTAACATGACTCAACCAACCTTCACGAAAATTGGAAGTGGTTTAGGGCTCTATAAACTGAACCAAAGGTGCTACAAACCAGAAAAATGGACACCGTGGGGAAAAAATGCTTCAAATAAATTAAGTTAAATAATTTCATCCTTTTGTTGTTAGTTGAAAGTTCAGACCGTTCGTTAAGTAAGTGCTGTAATATTCGGAATCGATGGGCAGTTTCTTGTCTTTTCAGTCTTGTATAAGGATTCCAAGTCAATGGTTTGTTCAGATGTAGTAGTTTGTATTAATTTATCTTTAAACAAAAACTATTTCGGAGTAGTTATCAATTAATTTAAAACATAAACATTGAAAACAATATGAAATTAATTGAAAACATCTTAAAGCCCAAAAGTGTAAATTCTTTTTTAAATTCAATTTCTATTTACTTCAAATTGGCGTTTATTTTTGTTAATTATAAATTAATTTTTTTTTTTTAACAATTAAAATTAAAGTAGAATTTGTTAACGTAAATCATGGACGTATAGAGTTTTGTTATGATGTATGTATAAATAATTCGCTCGGTACGTATACAACATTACGAACTGCAATAGGAATACGGGCTGGATAAAGACTGATAGAGCATATATGGATACTGATAAGGGATATGCGTCACTAAATAGGTTAAAAAAAGTTAACTCTTTATTATTATATGAGTACAACAAGATATTTTACTTACCACTTACTTAAAAAGAGAGTAGGAGGCTTGAGTAACTTAAATTGAAAAAAACGGCCTTTTCAACCTTCAAATTTTAAATTAAATATTTACTTCAACCTGAAGATAGGTGTGAATTAATAAATAAAGTCAATATTTTTTTTCAATTAGAATTAATTTTCATTACAGATTGATCTGATCTTCTTTACGTTCATAACTACTTTTATTTTTTCATAAAATGATATATTGGAAAGCAAATGTATTGAACATAAATTATTAGTATATTCTTAATTCAAAACAAATTTGATCCTTTTTTTTTCTCTCAACTTTATTCTTTACAACTTTTCCAACGTTTCGACCCTCTGTTCATTCTCAAGGATACCTTCATATTGATGTCGATACCTTCATATTGATGTCATTTTCTTTTTTCAAATCTTAAAAATGCAGGCTAATTGCCTTTGTCCCATATAACCTTTTCTAAATAATTTTTTCCTAGATTTAAACCTTTTATAAAACACTGTTTTAATTTGCAAATGTGAATGAAGAAAGGAAGAAAAGTGTTTTATAAAAGGTTTAAATCTAGAAAAAAATTATTTAGAAAAGGTTATATAGGACAAAGGCAATTAGCCTGAATTTTTAAGATCTGAAAAAGGAAATTACATCTATATGAAGGTATCCTTGAGAATGGCCTGAGGGTCGAAACGTTGGAAAAGTTATAAACAATGAAGTTGAAAGAAAAAAAAGGATCAAATTTGTTTTAAATTAAGAATAAACTAAACCACTCTCAAACAAGAATAAATAAAATTAATCTATTAGTATATATTTTTAGGCCAATCACATTATTATTATACATTATTATATATTATACTGGTAGAGATTAGAGCGATCAAAATTTTTTTCTCGTTCTCATCCACGACTTACCACGTCTGTTTCTATCAAATGCAAGATCGTCTTATTTCTACAGACTCGACATCGGAGACGTCCATCTCGGACGAGATTAGAATCGAAAGATGTTATCGATATGCGCATATCGATCCACCAGTCACCTGTAAAGTAACTTTTTTTTCTTTGTTCATCGAGCTTCCTTATTTTTTTTGTTTTTACACCGACTCAATTAGTGGAAAATTAACTATTTTTTTTTTATATTACGATATATCTGTCACCCCAGTGAATATGTGGTTAAGTCGAATTTTGGTCAAAATGAGTTAAGTGGTCTAAGAGAATCACAGAGGCAACATCTTCATTGTGCATAAGCGTCTAAGTCAGTCAACGTTTTAAAACAGAGTTATTGGTCAAGTCTGTTGCCAACGATCGGTGAACAATTAGTTAACTTTATTAACTAATTAGTGATAAGACATATCAAATTGGTGTAAAACAAGTAACAAGTTACCAACGTTTTGGTAGT
>NW_027106340.1:124815-141255 GCF_000696795.3 Halyomorpha halys | reverse complement strand
GGAAGGATTTTTTTTTTTTTAATCATTTCATTTCCTTTATTATTTTAATTTTTCATGAGATTATTTTCAGGTCCCCCGTTTCTTATTTATCACTCGAACCAGCGAACATTTACTCTGGGTAAAATAATTGTTTTTCAATCGCTAAAAAACCCTCGTCCCAACACAATAATAGTTACGGATTCTACAGGTATACAATTAAATTTTTAATAAAGTATATTAAGATTGTACTTGTATTTAATTTACTTACTCTTTTTTTTTTCGTTTAAGCAGTTTCTGCTAATTTATGTAAATACTATCACAGTAGAAGGCAAAGATACAGTTTTCCCGAACTGTAACGGTCCAGGACGAAGAGAAAGACGTCCTCGCTCAGAGCAAAGGCAGGCGTGACCCGCTGAGAGCTTAGTGTTGTTACTTCGATTTAACTAACGGGAGCGACTGTCACCTGAACCAGAAGAAAGAGTTCTGAGCCATAGTTCGTTTAACTGTTCGCCAATCCTATCTTCAAGTCCTACATACCTCTTTGGAAGTCCAATCAAAGGATTCAGGATAATATAAAAATAAGTAAAAGTAATTCATCCTTGAGGATTATAAGAGAAGACTGTCGGGATGCAATCTAACTATTCATAAATAAGTAAAACTTATTATTTGTGCCGAACAACCTTAATTCAGAGAAATAAAATTTGTATACATTTATAACAATATATTAAGTAGATAGTAAATAACAATAAATTAAATAAATTTCTTGTAATAAATGTACTCAAATTTGTTTATTAATTTATTTTTATCAGAATTAAAGTTTTTATCTCATTTTCTTTTAGCTCTGATGAAGGTCTGATATTCAGATCGGAACGTTGGAACAAATAGATAAGTTTTACTAATTTGTGTACTATTACTCCCCTCGAACAACTTCTCCTCACATCGAATCTGCGGTCTATTCGAAACATCTCACTCTAACATATATTTTCTTCCTCTCAATTTTCATTTTCTTTTCATATTTAAATTTTAAATTAATAACTAATATGTTCATACTTCTTTGCATTATATAACTTTATTTTTATTTCATTTCCTTAAGTATGTTATTGTACCCACTTTTTTCAATTACCTATGTATACATTTTATTTCCCGCTTCTCTCATTACTTCATTTTATTAATTCTATTTTGTAAAATTATTCATTGTATGTATAAAATTATTCTGTTTATACTTTCTTTTTATATTTTTTTTTATTTTTCTATACCTACTGTGGTTGTTATCTTGTTTTGTTTTTAGCCCTGAAGAAGGCTAGAAACTCTAGCCGAAACGTTGGCACATTAAAATAAGTTAATCATACTTATTTGTGTTTTTCATTGACCGCACCCCCAACCATCTTTTCCTCATTCATCTCACCCTAAGGATTATAAATGAAACCTAGGAAGAATGAATTAATAACACAGATACGTTATATGTTTGATAGAACTGTGCATTGATACAATGTAGCCTTACTTATCTGACTTTTCAAACAGAACATTATAGCGAGTAGGTTGGTCGATGTGCATGTCACAATCTTACAAGAGGAAATAATAATCATAACACAAAAAAAGGCAATCCTTCCCCTCGGACCCGCCCAGCTACGACCCCTGGGGAGCGACGGCCCTATATCACTTTTGAAATATTAGCTTAACACGGGAAGAGGAGACGACTTTAAGATAGTTTAATCGTGCAATATTTAAAAAGCGCCTGAAATTGAAAAACGGCATGTGGAGGTACGAAGAATCCCGGAGTCATGAAATCAGTACATGCTGTACTAAACTAGGCCCATATCTTTGTTAACACTTGTTAAAAACTTATCTTTTTTATTTTATTTTTATTTTCAAATCCTCTTTATTGATATATAAAAACAATTACAAATATATGATAATACAGAGTATATATACAAATTACATACTAACTTTGTTTGCCGTATGGCAGTGTAAGTTGAGTTACAGGGTTCGCTGAAGGCGGTTTCACATTGGTAACATACTAGTTGGGGGCTTACATAGAATGGAGAGGGACCATTCCGGCTGGTGGTGGTGGTGTGATGACTTCAAGCTGCAGAGCCCGAAGTCCTTCCCTCGGCGAGGACGTCTACTAAGGGGACAGTACTTTGCCACCTCCCAGGTCTTGGTGGAGGGGCGATATCTCTAAAGAGCGGGTTGGCACAGGCCTTAAGACCATCAAAAAATTTGATGTGCCTTCGGCCTATATACTCCGGCACTGAGGGTAGCTGGAGTTCGTGGTGGATGGTGGTGTTTCTGGCCCTCTGTAGTGTAGTTCCACGGACGATTCGCTGGAGGACGGAATTCATAACTCTGCAGCTTTTCTAGCGTTGTTTTGTAGAGGTGACGCAGGAGTGGTGCACTATAGAGCAGAGTCGGTCGGATTATTGTCTTGTAGATTTGTAGCTTCAGCCTTAGTGAGAGTTGTGGGGATTACAGGAGATGGTAGAGCCTGTAGCTCTTCTGGCGGGCCAGCTTAAGTCTCTCCCGAACGTGACTGCAGAAGGTGAGGTGCCTATCCAATGTGACGCCCAGGTAGAGAATGGAGGTGGAGATTCGCTGGTCGACTTCATCTACTTTGAATATGGTAGGCAGTGGTTTCTTTCCTGTTTGGAACAACATCACTATGGCGTCCGTCTTTCCAGGGTTTACCCTAATCCCAATACTTTTAAGGGCATCAGTGATGGTGGCTGCAGCATCTTGAGCATGGGTTAGGGGTGTTTTTGCATTAATGCTGGAGGCGTAGATGCCGATGTCGTCCGCATAGGCTGTAAAAACTTATCATTTTTGACCTATACTGTTAACAAACACCCACATAGACCATTTTGCGAGAGTTGGTTAGTCAGGATAATTTAAAATTTTCTGTTTCTGTTGAAAAATCGAATTCGAAAACTTGTGTTATCACTATATTTCCTCTTACTATATAAGTTATATATAGATAAGTGGAAGTAAAATGATACTGATAAAAAACTGAACTTGAGAGATGAGACTAGATTGACGCTAGATCGCGAGCACGATCCAACCACCTGTGAGAGCCAGTCGAGGGCCAATTCAGCAGCGGGATAACCACTTCAAGTGCCTTCTTATTTAGATAATAAACAGAGCAGTCTTCAGGGTGAACCATCAGCACTCGACCCCGTTCATCCGGACAAATAACTGGTTCTTCCACTGAGTAATAATTAATAATACTGGGAGAAAAAAATTATAATGACAATACAAATTTTAAAAGATTTTTTTTTTAATTATTTATTTAATGTAATTTACAACTGTACAAAATAATACAATAGGTAAATATGTAGTATGTTTCATATACACTTGAAAATCTTGGGAAGGAACCTCCCATTGGTGGTACTTCAAACATTAATTTAAATTAGAAGGTCCCGTGGCCATCTTCTTTTCAGACGCCACGGAGGATTAGAAGGGATTGTTAAGGATGAAAGATTAAGAATTAATGGGTTATGATGGTGAAGCAGTTTGGAATGAAAAGACTCATATCTGTTTTGGGTCAAATATGCAACGAATGGGATGTTAAGGTCTTTATGAATTAGTTTATTTGTGACGTAATAAGGAGCATTACGTAGAATTTTGGATTGTAACGATTGGATGCGGGAAAAATTTGATGGTTTGGTGGAGCCCTAGAGCTCAATTCCATATGTCCAAATTGGCCTGATTATTGTAGTGTATACTAATATTTTGAAGTGAATGGGAAGTTTAGAGCGTTTGTCAAGTAAGTGTTGTAGCAATCGGAATCTACGAGCAGTTTCTTGTCGTTTCAGTCTTGTGTGTGGATTCCAAGTAAGTCTCTTGTCAAGATGGAGTCCTAAGTATCGAATCTGTTCAACAGGCATTAGTGGTGATTTTTTAAAAATATAAAATGATAACAATTTTCTAACATGCTACCGTCGAATTTTGCTAAAACTAGGGTCAAGGAGAAATAAAACTGCGTTATAGTAGAGGTAATAATGAAAAAGTTTAGCTAACCCGAAAGTTCGATGCCGATAATAGCTAACGCCAATCGTTCTCTACCAACATCCTACCAGTGGTGCCCCTCCAAATCCAAATCTACTAAATTAATTTTAACGCAATCCTCCCATCTACGTTTCGGTCTAACCCACGGACGTTTACCCGTCGGTTCAGTGTTATCTTATTCACCGCATTGCTATAACCTATATCTTATAGGAGAATCTCCTGTTAATTCATCTTTTTTCGACCCGAATATTCCATGATAAATTGGAGGGAGTTAATGATGATTTACCACGAAACGGAAGAGAAGAAGTATATTATAGTGGAGGTAGTAAATTAAAAATCAATGGAAGAGGTGTATATTTCTGTATGCACTATAAAATGTTAAACTTATTTAACATTGAGGGTTTCTTCATAAAATACCTGACTTCTGCACTGCTTTACGGCAAAATTTCACGATTTAAATTTTTTTGTTATATTTTAATTTCTAAATTTCTCATATTATATATACCAATATTTGTTTATTTTAATTTTATTTTTTTCATTATCTAATTTATTGTTTAGAATAGACAAATTTGAAGTAATACATGAATTAACATAATCCAATTCAACCTAACAAAAATCCGAAGTAATCACAAATAACGAATGTTCTTGGAATATACTTAAATATTTAATTGCCTATAAATACGTTTTATTTACAACTTCTTTCATTACTTTATTCTTAATAATTTTCATTCCGTACTTATATTAACTAACTATATTTCCATATATATTTTATTATTTGTTCCTTCCTCTTATTTAATTTTAATATTACCAGTGATGCGGCGAGAGGGATGCGCTGGGATTTTATGAGCTCTGCTCTACCCCTCACACATGGGGGAGAGAGTGGCCTCTGGGATCCTCAGGTCGATTGTATAAATATTGTATATATGAGTGTAAATTTGACAAGAGATTATTTTCTTTTTATCATCATTTTATTTTTTTACGCACATAGTTTGATTATGTTCACTTTCTTTATCCTTCTTTTTGTATATATTTTATGAGAGATTTTATTTATTTTTATGTACTTTTTTTAATTTATTTTTCATTCTTATTTTATTTTAGTAAGAATATGATCATTCCTCACCATTACCTATTGTCCACAACGGTGTAATATCCATAAGTAAAGTTCTATTATAAAAAAAAAATTAATATTACTCTTCTCATACAGCCCTTTTCTTTTCTATTTTTATTCTAATAAGTGTGTCGCGATCGACTTATTGTCATAGGGGTAAGAAATACATACTATGTTTATACATTGTGTTTCAGTATCATATGCATTCTAGCAATGTATATGTATATAGATAAGTAATATATATGTTCAAAACTATTTTTTAATTTTTAAATCACCTATTAAGTTTTCGAGATATAGGTTTATGTAAAAAATAAATATCCAGACCCAACTTTTGATAGCAGCTTTCCATACATGCGTTACCAAAATAATTTAATTTTCTAACACTTCATGAAGGTACGAGGAGAAGATGGTTGGGGGTGCGGTCAAAATAAAATACAAATAAGTTGATGGAACATATTTAATCGTACCAACGTTTCGGTTAGAATTTCTAGCCTTCATCAGGGTTAAGAACAGAACAAGATAACAACCAATGAATATAGAAAATAAAAACAGAATGACATAAAGTGAATAATTTTACAGAATGGAATTAATAAAATAATGTGATGAGAGAAGTAGAAAAAAATGAAAAGATAGGTGCCTAACTATTACCTATGTATACATGTATACTTCTTATCAGTCAATTATAAATTGGTTTTATAGTAAGTTTTCAGGCGTAACAGTATCTAATAAAAAAATTCTTTTAACTATTCTGTTATTAGTAATATATATTATTAATTTCTACAACAACAAGCTCCTTTTCTTCTACTCAGAGTTATTCAAAGAGAACCAAATATGGGAACTGAGAAGGGTCTAATAAGTAATCCTTGCAAGACCGCTTGCTTTCGAAATGGTTACGATCAGCATAAACACAATGGAAGGACTAAACTCCGCGCATCCTAAACAGCACTTCACGTAACCAAAGCCTTTTCAGCGACTCAGATAGTCTTGTAGTCTAGAGTCGTTGAAAGCAGTCGTCTACATGCCACATACCAAAGCAGGACACTACTTGGTATTTGGATGGACGCTATTCTGTCTTACCCACGTTATTAAGTTATGTTCATCGCATCTCAT
Source organism: Halyomorpha halys (assembly GCF_000696795.3). Lineage (NCBI taxonomy): Eukaryota > Metazoa > Arthropoda > Insecta > Hemiptera > Pentatomidae > Halyomorpha > Halyomorpha halys. The sequence continues at coordinate 135,056 of NW_027106340.1, read as the reverse complement.
TATTGTCATATTAAAAACTCCTATTGACTTATAAAACATTGTATTTTATTTATAATCTTAATATTTTCTTGAGAATGGTAATTTTTTAAATAAATAATTCAAACTCTATCCATTATAGTCTCAAAACGTTTTACTTCTCTTATACGTCCAACGTTTCGGCCAATCCGGCCATCTTCAGGGACAATCTACTACAAAACAGTTTCTATTGCATGTATGATTCTACAAACAATTTAAAATACTTAACATTATTATTTATAATTTATCTTACCTCAATACCACTCTGAAACCATATAATTTAACAACTCTAAACTTCATGCAGGCTATTCTGCCCAGGTCAAAAATATCAATATCTATGAAACATTAAAAACATTAGTTAAAAAAACCGTGCCCGTGTAGGCGACATATTTCCGTGACAACGTATACTCTATGCTAATATTACATAAATATAAATTAAAATCAATCCAATGTTATATATTTGAAATAATAAACCAGTTCACATATTGAATTCAGATATTTATTTTTGCTTGGTTATACATTAATTAATTTTTATACATATGATATAATATCCATATGTTAAACGAAGTCAATTTCCGTTACGGGACACTTTTTCTAACATGGCATCCCGCAAAATGATTTATAAGACGTTGTCACGTCAAAATATTTTTGTTAATAAGTATATCCCACATATGTTTGATTACCTAATTAGTATTTTATTTATTTAATTCTGATATTTCACTAAAATATTTCAATTATTACATATATTTTCTTGAAACAACTGTTCTTATATTTAAAACAATTCTAGACCACTGCTGTGAAGTCTGGGGAGTAGTATCATTCAAAAGGAAAAAAAACTACAATCAAAATAATGTCCTAAGAATCGCAGTTAATGCTCCTTGGTTCATAAGAAATAGCTAATTACATATGGAGTCAATAGAGGATTACATCAAAAAACGGTTCATGAAGTTCCACTCCCAGTTGCCGACAGTTAAAGCACCAGTGACCTACAACCTAGGAAACCCAACCTCAACCCGAAGACTGAAGCCAAGACTGCTGCAGGACAGTCTTTTATAAATTTTAATATATATAAAATTAATTCATAGGCACACTACCTTATATATTTTACTTTTTATTATTACTCATTTTATTTGTTCATTATTACTATTTTTATTCTATTTTCTTCTCTCGTCCCTTTTTCAAATTCACTTGTTTCTTTTTACTATTAGAGGGCAATTGTTCATTTTCTTTAAGTGTACCATTATCATTATTTTTTGTTATTAATTTTACTTTCCTCTTTTATTAAGAAGCATTATTCTTATCTATTTTTTTTTCTTCTTTTAGTAATAACATTGTTTATATTTAGGGTGTCTTTTGTACGAGACTATACCCCCCCCCCCATAATCAACTGTTAAAATATATATATAACGGTTATATCAACCATGTAAGGCCCACCAGGCCGATCTGGTATAAAATATAAAATAATATATTTTCTTTACTACTTGTTTCCATTATATTTTATCAAATACGAGAAGAAGAAGGTTATGAGTGCGGTCAGAGAGGAAGACAAATAAGTAATAATAATAATAATAAAGGCTTAACGAACCCGAAGGTTCGATGCCGATACCGCCAAATGCTCTCTGCACACATCCTTCCAGTGATGCCCCTCTAAACCCAATTCTACTAAATCAATTTTAACGCAATCTTCCCATCTACGTTTCGGTCTAACCATCGGACCTGTACCCGTCGGTTCAGTGTAGGGATGCGACATCGATGTCGATGTTTTGAAAACATCGATGTATTTAAGCCGATGTTTTTTTAACATCGATGTTTTACGTTTGTCCCACTCTTTAATTTTTTTTCCAAAAGTAACTAAACAAACAAAACAAAAAAATTACGGTATAAACAATTTCCTATCAACAATGTGGTGGGATAAAAAAGGACTTCCAACCAGTTACTCAAATGATTGTTCAAAAACATCGATGTATTTTGGGCTACGTATTGTAAGCAACGATAATGTAAAAACATCGATGTTTTTTGTAGTCGATGTCGGATTCTTAGTTTCAAAACCCACTTCTGACAGGCCATAGAATCCGTGATCGTTGGAACAGACCTTATGTTTCTGAAATAGTTGCTCAAAAACATCGATGTTTTTTGGGTAATGTATTGTAAGCAACGATATTTTAAAACATTGATGTTTTTTGGAGTCCATATCCTATTAGTTGATTATAAAAGCACTTCTGACTGGCCGGAGCATGGATAGTCTTTAGAACAGTCTTTATGTTACTAAAATGGTTAAAAAAAACATCGATGTTTTTTGGTCGATGTTTTTTTAACATCGATGTTTTAGTATTGAACATCTATGTTTTTTTATCGATGTCGCATCTCTAGTTCAGTGTTCATTAAAATTTTAGGGATCCGCTCGTTACTAAGTTCTACAACCTTACACGCAATACTATAACTTGAATTATATTTACCGGGTCACTTAATTCACCATTGTTTAATCTTCTAAATTCTCCCATTAATTCATCCTTTTTCTGTCCGAATATCTTGCGTAATACTTTATTTTCGAAAACCTTAAGGCGCTGTTCATCCCTTAGTATTCACATTAAGTGTTAATCTCCCATTACCAATGTGGTTTTATAATATAATAAGTTATAGAATCATTGATAATTCAAAAACTAATTTTTATACCAAGTGTTAGATATGTTAAAAATGAACTTAATTTTGGCAACATTAAAATTTATTAATCTATCTAAAACCTGACAGGAATTCTCTAATATAAAACGGATTTTGTCGATTTTTTTTTCTGTTTCTTAGTAGAATATATAGGAAGGCTATTTATAATGTCAACAGATTTCTTTCCCCGAGGGAGAGAAGAAAGAGGCAATCCCTACGACAAAGGCCTGCCTAACACACTGCTTGCGCCAGAGCCTCGTAAAATAAAAAGAATATGGATTATATTCCTATATTTCTATTTTACACTTTTTCTCCGCACTATATAAAAAGACCCTAAGTAAAATTTTATCGCTGTTACCCGCTCTCCATAACACTAATGTGTATTCCTTTTTTTATAAAAAAAGTTATTAACATAAAAAATCGGACTTTAACAAATTTTTTTTACATAATAAAAAATTTAAGCAACATAAAATAGTAATTACAAAAGTGTTATAGAAATAAAATGATCATACAAATACAAGATATTTGTCAAAAGTAGTTTGTATATTTGTATCAAATTGAATGTTTAAAGCTATTTGCATGTTTCTTAATTATGAAACGGGAAATTATTAAACCTAGTCAACTTTGTATAAAATAAAATCCTATTTTCGATTGAAAGAATTTAAAACAAATATCCTATTTGGAAAAAAGTAACCTATCTGGGTATAAGCAATGAAAAATATCTGGATGAATTTCTAAAATGAAATCCACGAAGAGACTGCAATCATATCCCCTAATTTATTTAATGTTATTGCTATGATTATATTTTCTTATTAAATACATATTCTAGTTTTGATGCACGTATTAATTGCCAGTCTACAAAAGCAGCTATATTATCTTCATATATATTCTACTAAGAAACAGAAAAAAAATCGACAAAATCCGTTTTATATTAGAGAATTCCTGTCAGGTTTTAGATAGATTAATAAATTTTAATGTGACCAAATTAAGTTCATTTTTAATACATGTTACACTTGGTATAAAAATTAGTCTTTGAATTTTCAATGATTCTATAACTTATTATATTATAAAACCACAGAAAAAGGATGAATTAATGGGAGAATTTAGAAGATTACACAGTGGTGAAATAAGTGACCCGGTAAATATAATTCATGTTATAGTATTGCGTGTAAGGTTGTAGGGCTTAGTAACGAGCCCGAGGGGTAGAACAAAACGTAGATGGGAAGATTGGGTAAAAATTGATTTTGTAGAATTGGGTTTAGAAGGGCATCACTGGAAGTATGTATGTAGAGAGCGTTTAGTCGTATCGGCATCAAAACTTCTAGTACAAGAGCCGGGAAGAGAAAAAGGCAGTTATCTCACCCCAATTATTGATTAATTTAATGAAAACTATGTATAATTACTAGTCAAAATTGATGAGTCTGCCAAATATAGGTAGAGGGGATAAAAAATGGAGGCTGTTTCAAAACCTTAAAAAAAGCACTGATTTTTCATTCGGAGCTCTATATCTTAAAATTTACCAACAACACTAGAAAATCTAAAAGAATATTATTTAAGGAAGAAAAAATTTGCTGAAATATTAGCCATAATAGAGCTATTTACGTCCAATAGTTTTCGAGATATACCCTCTTAAAAACCAACATTTCCTAAAAATGTACTGAAATATCATTAGTTAGTGAATCTATTTTGAGAAGTCTTTGAGATATAGATAAGCATTCGACGTACAAATGTCTATTAGAACGCAAATTAAAGCTAGTTTAATGTAGTATAAAGTAGTTTATTACCTTTACCTTCGTAGGAATATTATTTTTCATGATATTTGCTAAAATAAATGGATGTATAGTTGTTCGGGCAATAAGTTTGATTTATGGAAACCTCAACTTAAAGTTATTACTATGATTATATTTTGTTATTAAATACATATTCTAGTTTAGATGTACGTATTAATTTCCAGTCTACAAAAGCAGCTATATTTTATTCATATATATTCTACTAAAAAACAGAAAAAAAATCGACAAAATCCGTTTTATATTAGAGAATTCCTGTCAGGTTTTAGATAGATTAATAAATTTTAATATGGCCAAATTAAGTTCATTTTTAATATATGTAACACTTGGTATAAAAATTAGTCTTTGAATTTTCAATGATTCTATAACTTATTATATTAGGGGTATTCATGATCTTTGGTTTAACATGTTAAAGCGTGTTAAATGGAAAAACTCATGTTAAATCGAAAAAAATTGCCTTCTTTTACCGTGGTAAAACTAAATAACATTTAACATGGCTGAGAGTCTGTTACTTGGTCTGTTAAATGGAGAATGACGTCACACAATAGACCAGTTGAGATCGCCGCCATTTTTGTTGTTGTGACAGCTCAGTTCTTTCGTGTGTTTGTGGTATTCATATCCCTGTTATTAAACCAGAATGGATAATTTTAATGATACATTTGAGAAAAAAAAATGTAATTTCATTCTACTATCTGAAAATTTGTAAACGCTCGCCAGAAAAAAATCTCACTATATGAACCATGTAATAATTCTTAGGGGACATATGTCCCAGAATAAAGTTATTTTTTCATTTCATTTTATAAGCTAAACTTTCACACAAATTCCACTTTTCACTCACTCTAGGCATGTTGTAATTAATTACTTAAATCAAAACTGAAGTAAACAATAACATGAGGGTCTGGAAGGAAGGTTATAAACATAAAGGCTTATACAACAAGTTGCTGAGAAAATCCGCAAGGGGCTCTTATGCATTTAACGTTTAACATGACTTTAAATAGGGCTGCTCACAATCTTATACTTATAACATTTAACATGGTAAAACATTTAACATTTAACACAACATCATGAATACCCCTATTATAAAACCACATTGGTTATGGGAGATTACCAATTTATACGAATTCTAAGGGATGAAGTAACCTATCTCCATAAGTATAAGCAATGAGAAATATCTCCATGAATTTCTAAAATGAAATCCACCAGGAGACTGAAAGCATATCCCCTAATTCATTTTTTAAATGCCTTAATTTTATTACTATGATTATATTATATTATTAAATACATATTCTATTTTACTGGAAGATTGTGTTTGACCGTGAGAATGGATCAATGGAATATGGTCCGGGTGCGGTAAAAAAAAACTCAAATAGTAGAATTATACTATTTTATTGAGCCAACGTTTCGCCCCACGTTGCAGGGCTTCGTCAGGGCTAAATAAAGATACAAACACTTAGTTGCAAAAGGAAAAAAAAAAAAACATAAGTGTAAAATAACAGGGGTATAAAATGTAAGATATAATAAGAAAAATTAAAGGTTGTAAATAGTAAATGAAAAGGGTAATAGTAACAAATAGATAAGAGAAGAAATATTAAAGAAAATACAAATAAAGAGATGTAAAAAAAAAACACAAATCAAATGATGAGACAGATATATATATACCTGTTTTGACGGCAGTCAAAAATAAAGTGACCGTTGGTATTGGGAGGAGTGGGGGCGGCAGTTATGCCACAATAACGAAAAAAAAATTTAAAGTAAACAAAGTAAAAAGTATTTAAATTAGGTGAACAGTAAAGTATAAAATAATGGGATACAATGTGTGTAAGTAATTAAAAAACAAAATATACCAAATGAGCGGGGATACAGAAAAGTGTAAAATATAATAGAAAATTAATAATAAAGTAATTAATATAAGTACATTTATATTAAGATAACACTTATATAAAGACGAAGCCCTGCAACGTGGGGCGAAACGTTGGCTCAATAAAATAGTATAATTCTACTATTTGAGTTTTTTTTTACCGCACCCGGACCAAATTCCATTCATATATTCCATTTTAGATGTACGTATTAATTGCCAGTCTACAAAAGCAGCCCCTTTGAATCAATACTTGATCCCCCTTCATATAAAAATGGGGTAGTAACTTATAGAATAAATCTTCCCCTTTCCAGATATGTCAGAAATGGTAATAAATAAAATATGTTTACATATCACTGCGTTAATACTGGTAGATTTCACAAAAGAGTTTGGAATACTTAATAAAAATCATATCAGCTTTGGAACGACCACAGTAGAAGAAATAAGGCCTGTCTATGCTACTATCTTTGGAATAGTCCAATTCAAAACATTCTGTTGTTTTTTTTTAGACGTGCATTAGTAAAATATATTAATTTATAAATTATATTACATCTTATCCTGGGTACTGGCGCTTCATTGCTTTTCTATACCGCAAAATCAATAGAAAATGGTTTAAAAAGGATAATTACAAAGAACTGTATAAAAGGACATGAATGGAATGACTCAAAATGTCAAGGCTCTGTGTGGAATTAGTACTCCAAGGAATTGGGTATTTCCTTACTAAATCAGGTAATAAATTTTATGAATCCTTGAAAAATGTAACAAATCTCTCCTTTCATCGACATCTTCAGCAACACTTAAAAAAATCTAAACGATCTTATAGGTCGGGTTTAAAATAAGGCAACTCTTCATTACGTATATTATTTAATCTAGCAATATAATGCGTTATTAAAAATGTGATTCATACCGAAAAGGGTTTAAATTTAGGTGGTAAAATACCAGTGCGTTGGTATGTTGATGATTTGGTATTACCGAACAAGGAAACTATAAAATTAAATACAACTACGTAAACACTTGTACGGAACTAGGTCTCGTAATTCTTACGGATAGAAAAAGAATAAAATAAAAAAATATTAGGAGTGGGTAGTTTAGCGTTTGCGGTTTTAGCGCACTTGCTCAGCCTCCACTGGCTCAGCAGTGATGCGGCGAGAGGGATGCGCTGGGATCTTTTGAGCTCTGCTCTACCCCTCACACGTGGGGGATAGAGTGGGCTCAGCGATCCTCAGGTCGATTGTGTAAATATTTTATATATTATTTTATCATTATGTTATTTTATTGATTTATTTTTTATACAGATAGTTTGATTATGTTCATCTAGTCAAGAGTTTTTTTTTTTTATTTATTTTTTTTTTATTTTAGTATGTATGAGATCATTCATTACAACTGTGTGGTAGATTGTAATATCTATCGATAAATAAATCTAAATAATTAGGAGTGGGTAGCTCATTGGTAAGGCAATGGACTACTAACTCCAAGCACCCGGGTTAGAAACCGGCTGTGACAAATAGTTATTATCTGTTACCTGTTGCCCTTGAGTCATTCCTATAGTTTCAGGAGCCCTATGGGTTCCACTCAGCCTGATAAAGTGATTCTGACCAAATACTCAACACAGTTCCTAAAACTAATCCTTAACACAATAACCATAGTTCTTGGTTATTTTTCACCAGTGCGCAAATTAGCCACAGTAATGTCTAACAGGATCAGACTTTATTCTAACAGTTTCTTTAAAGAAATATATAATTTCTTTTTAAAACAATTTTGATCCTTTTCTCTCAACTTTATTCTTTTTTAACATCCGACGTTTCGACCTCTCAGGTCATTCTCAAGGATTCCTTATTCTGTCTTCATTCCTTTTTTCTTTAAAATTCATTAATGCTGGCTAATTGCCTTTGTCCCAATAAATTCTTCTATTAAATTATTTCCTAAATTTAAAACTTTTATTAAAATTTAGGAAATAATTTAATAGAAGAATTTATTGGGACAAAGGCAATTAGCCAGCATTAATGAATTTTAAAGAAAAAAAAGGAATGAAGACAGAATAAGGAATCCTTGAGAATGACCTGAGAGGTCGAAACGTCGGATGTTAAAAAAGAATAAAGTTGAGAGAAAAGAATCAAAATTGTTTTAAAAAGAAACTAAACCACTCTCAAACAACTATATTAATAAAAAATAAATGAAATATATAATATTACTTGTTTAAATTTTAAAACCTCGAATGGCAATTTTAGAACAATAGATATTCTCTGTGGCCTAATTGTTTTGAACCCGTAAATCTAAACAATGTTTAGAAATTTCCTTCGTTAATCTAAGATTAAAACGATTTTTGAAACATAGTATAAGAAGGATTATAGGATCTATTGAATGTATGGTATCAATTGTATTAAATAAAAAATGTAATGTTTATATAATAAATTTCATTTATAATCATTAATGGCTTTAAGAGGTAATCTTACTGACAGAGAGAGACCTGACTGGTCAGTCAATATCTCATGATTTCAAGGAAAGGAGGTTAAGATGGACGTACAAGTGGCTCGAAGCAATCCATCAAGACGCCTCTGCAGAACAATAAATACCGGTATAGTTGGCATGAAACCACGTGGAGGCCAAAACCAGATGGACAGACAGAATCAGCAAAGATGCAAAATAAGTGCATGTAGCAAACTTAATCCTTCATTTTCTAAGTTTTTGATTCAACACTTTAGCTCAGATTAAGAGCAGTTAAACCAGAATTCATCCTTAAGATGGTAAGATAAACCCTTGTTTTTTTGGAGATAAAATTATAGTATTTTTATTTTTATTTATTATTTCTTAACCTTTTTCGATGTTTACTTGTTATTCTGCCTCTCGTTCATTTCAAATCCTATAGCCTATGTTATTTCTTTTTATTTATATATATTTATTATTTTACACCTTAATTTTATTCCTTTTTGTTGACTTTTTAACATAATTTTATCACATATATATACATAATTTTTAATAACCATCTTAGTTTACTTATTTGTATCTTATATTAATTATATTTCGCTGTCAACATATTTTTAGTTGTTTTCTTTCTTTTTAGTCCTGCAAATTGCGGCGTCGGCAAATAAATAGTTGTTAACTATGTTTTGTTCCTTTTTGACTGCATCCTTGATCCTATCCTTAATGTTAAAAAAAAACTATTTTTTTTTCAAATGTATTTTTATTTAATCTATTCTAAAAAAGACTAAATGTTTTCAGTAAAATTTCATTTAACATATACTACCCCATAATTATCACTCAGAATCTGTGACGAATGGATACATTCTAACCCGTCTTATGGATGGGATGATTAAAAAATACAAGTTCTGCGAAAAAAAATAAATAAATAAAAAAACATCCAGTCGTGTGATTCACGACCTACCTCCGAGACCTTACAAGATAAGATTTATTATTCGTAAACATCGTGTTCGCTTAAATTGGAAGCCAACTTACAAGACCTCCAGAGGAAGGAGAATAGCATCAGCACTAATTATATGATTGAATAATAAATGTTAGTATTAGACGCAATAAAAGAAAGAATGAACATTCGAAAACAGGTTCCTGAGGTCACAATAACTGGGAGGACACGGGAGAACTGGACACGTTCCTGAAGAATGAAGGTCGAAGAGTCACGTGCAAGGTATCAGGTAATTAAACAGAGATCTCTCCAGAGTCAGTGTGTCAGGGTCAGATGTTAGGGAGGAAGTCCGAAGGGATTGAGAAACAGTACGTATCTTAGCGAATATGGAAGGAAGTTATAATTTAAGTGTTCTGAGGTTAGTTTTGTTTACAATGGGAAGAAACAAACTGTTCTTCGAAAAAAAAAATGTCACATTTGATTAAGTTTATAGAAGAGTAGTTTTTGACACAGGTATCCTTAAATGATTAGGGATAATTAATAATTATTTAAATTATAGTTATGAAAA
>NW_027106340.1:123275-124030 GCF_000696795.3 Halyomorpha halys | reverse complement strand
AATAATCATTTAAAATCAACGTCATGGAATAAATTAAGTTAAAATATAAAGAAATAAAATTTTAGGAAAAACTAAATATAAATTAAATAATAAAATACGTAATTAAAATATATACCGATAGAAAAACTACTTTATTCTTATAATCTTATCTTATCCTTGCTACAAGTATTTTAAGAATATAATAACTGGATGAGAAAAGTAATAACAAAATTTAGATAATAGAATACGTATAAAATCTAGTAAGTAAATATATGTTAAAAATTAAAATTATTTAAAATAAAGTAATGAAAAATCAGGAAATAAAACATATGTGTAGGTAATTAAATATTTAAGTAAAATAATAAGATTAAAGAAATAAAATATAAATTTTTATAATCCAAAAGGAATAAATAATTATGAATATTTTAATTTAATAATAATTATTTAAAATTAAAGTTATTAAAAAAAAGAAAAGAAAGATTATATATCTAACTAAAGAAATATGTAAGTAAAATACCCCAATGAAAGAAATAAAATATAATACTATACAAGACTTTTTAATTATTCTGCAATTCCTCTCATCCATTATGGTTGTTATATTGTTTTAGCCCTGATGAATGCTTGAAATGGCTGAAACGTTGGAACTATTATACAAACGACTTTTTACTCCTGTTCTTCTGGCCAGTTGTCTTCTAGACTTCGTACAGTGAGGATCGCGGTCTCCCTTTGACGATAAACAATAGACCTATTGTTTGCCACATCTCGGCTCAGGGCTG
>NW_027106340.1:122000-123225 GCF_000696795.3 Halyomorpha halys | reverse complement strand
TGAAAATAAATAAAATTTAACGAATATTAGCAAAATTAAATAAAATATAAATGGCGTTGATGACCAATGAAGTTTGGCGCCACTAAACAACCAAACAAACAAACAAACAAACTCCTGTTCTTCTACAACCCTAATCATCTGTTTCTCATAAAAAGACCTAAACGTTACAGAACTATGGAGTATAGAGATCAAGAACAAAATATGGGGTTTTTATTATTATAAAATTTTATTGTTAAAATGTTAACTTGATGTAATTATGTAATATGAAGAACAATAATTTATTTTCCGACGTTTCGCCCCACATTAGAGAGCTTCATCAGGACTGTTCAAGTTGATAGCTTTAGAGATTTGTATAGAATCTAATTCTAAATAGTTGTTAACTATCTTTTTTTTTCTCTCTTTTAACAGCAACCCAAATCATCATATCACATAAAATATATATTATATTTACTTGAAGAAGTTAGTCGGGGGGTGCGGTCAGCAAAGAACAACATAAATAAACAAAACCATATTTATTTATTTTTGCCGACGTTTCGACCTGAGTTTCAGGTCTTCATCAGGGGTTGTGTCTTAGAGGAGGGAAATATTAGTACTCATTTATATATGAGTATATAACTATATTATATTTATTTTTTAACCTTCTCGATTAATATTTAAAACTATAAAACGTGATTATTAAATATAAAGAAGTTTAGAAATATATTCTAAAAATATCATTCAATCCAAGTTTCTAAAGCTATCAACTTAAACAGCTCAGATGAAGCATACTTACTTAACAAAGTGGGGAAAATACATAGTTGTTAATTTTTTTTTCTTTTGATCTCAACCCTGATTATCTTCTTCATAATTTAGAATTTTATATTTTAGGAAAAACCCAATATACATTAAATGATAAAATACGTAACTAATAATACATACCGATAGAAAATATAGTTGCCTTAATAAAATAATTGCAATACAGGTATCATTTTATCTTTGGTGAATCTCAACAAAGTGAGGCGAAACATTGGAAAATAAAGTTTTGTTAAATATTTTTGTTTCTTTTTTTACCGCAACCCTGACCATCATCTTCATAATTTGACATTATATGGTCAATTATTAATATATATGAGGAGAAGATGGTTGGGGGTGCGGTCAATGAAACACAAATAAGTATGATTAACTTATTTTAATGTGCCGACGTTTCGGCTAGAGTTTCTAGCCTTCTTCAGGGCTAAAAACAAAA
>NW_027106340.1:119163-119934 GCF_000696795.3 Halyomorpha halys | reverse complement strand
TTTAACCTTCTTGATTAATATTTAATAATTTATAAGGTGATTATTAAGTATAAAGAAGTTTAGAATTATATTCTAAAAATATAATCGAAAACCAGGAAAAAGGGGGATTGGTAGGATAATCCGGGAAAGCGCCACGGGCTGAACAAACATAAGCGGTTGTTTGCAGGAGGACAAAGATTAAAGCAAGATACGAAAACCGGGAGAGAACCTATATCATAATTATCCCTAAGCGTCCCTTAATTTGCTACTAATTAGCTCCAGCATTTTCAAAAACAACTCATTTAATGTAATGTCTTTGACCCTTGTGTTGTATAAAAGTGCTATGGAGATTAAATTCGAGTTTGTATATTAACAGTGTATTTTTAAAAGACAAATTTCACATAAACGGGATAATTAACATCGAATATATAATGAAGGAACGGAGAATTTCCATTATGAAAATTTATATATATTATAAAAAAACAAAACATAAAACACATCATTTTTTAGACACCGGTTGAATTCAAAGGGTAACTTTGACAAAGGGTATTTTAGCCATGATTGGAGGAAAACTAGACATCCATTTAATAAATTAAAACAAAAATGAAATTCAGCTCCTCTCTTTGTATTTTATTTGCTCTTTTAAATTGGTTAACATTTGAAACAATTCCGTTTGAATATAGATCATAAATATTAATAATAATTGGAGAAGTTTGTCGGGGAGTGCGGTCAGCAAAGAACAACATAAATAAACAAAACCATATTTATTTATTTTATGCCGACGTTTCGACC
>NW_027106340.1:116658-118258 GCF_000696795.3 Halyomorpha halys | reverse complement strand
GTCTGTTCAACCGATTCATTTGGGCAGCCCTAATGAAGCCCTGCAAAGTGGGGCGAAACGTTTGGAAAATAAATAGTTGTAAACTATTTTTTTTTTACTTTTGACCACACATACTACATATTTACCTATTGTATTATTTTATACAGTTGTAAATTACAATAAATAAATAATTAAAAAAAAAAAAATTGACCGCAACCCTGACCATCTTCCTATATATCAATTTTTACGGTCAACTATATATACATATAAAACACAATAAGTTGAAGTAACTTATTTAAAGTTTATACCTCCCCCCCCCCAATTTTCTATTCTTTTTTAAATTTTCCTTACCCACGTTATTAGTTATGCTCACTATATATTATTATTGTTTTTTCAAATTTTTCTATCCATTTCTTTTGTTAAACTTTACTTATATTTTGCCTGTTTATCTAATATTATGGTTACATATTTCAATTTCAATCTCAATTTTATTTTTCTTTCCATAATTTTAATTTTTAAATTATTAATAAACCAATATATTCATATATCTTTGCATTATATAACTTCATTTTTATTTTATTTCCTTAATTATGTTATTTTAATTACTTATTCAATTACCTATGTGTATACAACATTTTTAAGAAATGTTGCTTTTTCAAAGTCCATATCTCGAGAACCATTGGACGTAAATTGGTTTATTAGAGCTCATATTTCAGCAAATTTACTCTACTTAAAATAATGTTCTTTTAGATTTTGTAGTGTTGTTAGTAGTTTTTAAGATATAGATTTCCGAATGAAAAAATACCTCTACCTATACTTGGCAGACTCATCAGTTTTGACTAGTAATTATACATAGTTTTCCTTAAAGTAATAACTGCCTTTTTTATACACGGCTCTTGTACTATATACTTTCTGAGCTACAAACCAAAAATGCTTAATTTTGTTTTCAATCTGAAAATTCGGTTATTTCACTATCTTTAAACCTTTACATGGCAAAAGGAAACATTTTGAAAAAAAAAACAGTGTAAAGCGGTCAAGTAAAAAACACGGTTAATTGTGGACAAAGATTCGACCATTCCCTTTTGTGTACATAGTTGTAAACATGCTGATGCCCAAAACGTAACAAATAACCTATAAAAGTATCAAAAGGTTGAGAATTCCTGTCTTAAATCACGTCTATGGCTGGTACTGTTACAACATAAAACAAAGTAAATGGCTTCACACAATAGTGTTGCTTGTGAAGTTAAGCCATTTGAACAAAATTGATTTATTGAACAGGCGAACTCAACATCATCAATAAATATTCCTATGACACATCTATTACACATATCCTACAGCGTACGCTCAGTCGTTCCACCAGCCATATGTACTGTCACGCATTCCAAGCACGACTAGGGGGGCCTTGGTCATATACCGCCTTCCTATTTAGCAAGACCTTATATGGAATCGATACCTTATAAAATCGATAAAACAATTTATCTATTGACTTTCACAAAACGAACAAGGAAACAAAAGTAAAGTACATAATAAAAGAAACTACCGTATTATTCTCTACTTTATACTTTATATGATATGAAAATATACTTTTTACACAGTTAAAAATTTATTTTCTTAATTACTG
>NW_027106340.1:114793-116239 GCF_000696795.3 Halyomorpha halys | reverse complement strand
CTTTATGGATGGTTTTATTAGTAACAAAATAAGGAGCATTGAGGATTTTGCATTAGGATATGAGGATAAAGCATGAGGATAAATATTATGCAAAAGTCTATAGTATATATATATAGTAATATTAAGTAATTTCTTTATCTGTATATTATAGTAATATCATTATTTTAACATAAAAGATAAATAAATATTTCAGAAAGAACCCGAGACGATTTTATTTTTATATTTTATCAAAACAAAGCTGTTTAAAGCTGATTTTATTCCCTTTTTATTGATTGGGCGAAATGGTTTTAATTCAGCAAAACGATCTTGTGCAGAAGACGTGCAATCAAGAACGATGTCAGGGAAAAATATGAGCATGTTAATACTCAATAATTAACTGAAAATTTATTTTTTATTTTAATAAGCTGTTTATAGTTGACAGTATATTGATATGAGGAGAAGATGGTATGGTGTATGCGGTCAATAAAGATGCATTTGTCCCGACGTTTCGACCGAGGTTCAGGCCTTCATTAGGGCTGAAAAACCGAACGATATAACAATCTTGATTCAGAAAAAAAAAAAAAATGAAATTATTACTATTTTATTTTTCTCTGAATTAAGGTTGTTACTCGTTGATTTTTTTCAGCCCCTTATGAAGGTCTAAAATTCAGGTCGAAACTTCGGCACAAATAAATAAGTTTTACTTATTTGTGTATTTTTACTATCCGCTCCTCCCCCCCCCCACCCAGACCATCTTCTCATATTATTTAAATTAGAAATATTTAAAGAGCGCCTGAAATTGAAAAACGGCATGAAACCCGACACTCCCACCCTCCGTGGTAGCTTTACTTATCTGACTTTTTAAACAGACAATTATAGCAAGTAGTTTGGTCGATGTACGACATTTCACAACCTCACAAGAGGAGATCATAAAAAAGGGAAAAAGGGAATCCTTCCCCGCCCCCCCCCCCTCAGACCTCCGGAGAGCGACGGTCCCATATCACTTTTGAAATATTAGCTTAAAACGGGAAGAGGAGACTTTAAGGTAGTTAAATCGAGCAATTTTTAAAATACGCCTGAAATTAAAATAAAAAATAAATTGCCAGTTAATTAACATATTAAAAAACTGAAAAAAAAATTTACAAAACAACTAAGAATTCCTTGATGAATCAAAATAAACACTAGCATTGAAATTATATATAAATATGTGTAAATAAAACATATATAATATACATGAAATAGTATATGTAATATGACCTAATATATGAGATTCAATATATACTTCAAATCAAGATTGGTTTGATTTTGTCCATTATGAGAAATGTTGGCTATTACTGTTAATTAACATATTTTATAACATAAAAACGTACAAAACAATTAAATATGTTTTGATAAGTAAATTGAAACATATTGAAAAATATATGTATGTATAGTTGACCGTAAAAATAGATATATAGGGAGATGGTC
>NW_027106340.1:101578-114433 GCF_000696795.3 Halyomorpha halys | reverse complement strand
TTGACCGCAACCCTGACCATCTTCCTATATATATATTGAAAAATACTTAATTATTAAACTAATGGTTGAATAATAATGAATCAAAATAAAAAAAAAAAAAAAAAAAACACGACTTTCACCATATACTTCAAATCCCCACCTCATATTTTTATTTTTTTTTGTTTTTTTAATATTTTGTAAATTCCTCAACTCCTACTAAAATGAATGTTAAGAGAGTTCTAACAGTAAGTTATATTTTAAATGGAATTATTTTATTTGAAATATTCACAAAGCTCTATTTGTTTTGTAATTAGTTATATTTCAGCAAGTATTTTTTTTTCATTATTTTTTGTTTGTATTTATTAGGCCAACCAACGCTGTATATATCTAGACTATAATATATGTAGATAAACATCTACAAATATGACATATTATTACTCATATTAACTCAGTAATTGACAGAGCTTCGATAAACATACTATAATTAAACAAAACATTAACGTGAACATTCCATTAATATGATACATTACCGTCGATCAGCCTTGCCCCAAGGACCCCACTAACCTTTCCCTAGAGACCTGAAGCACCCAAGGGGTTCCGTTCGGCTAGGTTCTACCGGTCTGTGTCGTTAGGTTTAAACTAAGTATGATTGATATCCTCGTCTCTCAGCCCGTTGATTTGCCATCAAATAAACGTCGAAATTACATCACTAATCGATCAAGAACATCTGTCATAGAAATTCGATGTTATATCACTTGCCAACTATCGATTACGGCATATTTAAATATCAGTTTATGCTAATATTATAAAGAACAATTTTAATAACAATGCTCCCTTGAGAGCATTCTCTAAGCTTGTTTAATTGATTCGAATTCTTAAAAAAAAAAACCTCAGTTTAGTTATTTATTTCAAAGAAGAAACATAATAGTATCCTACGAAATTCTCGTAATTTTAAGAAATAAAAGAAAAAAATAATTCACTGCTGCTGAAGCAACTCGTGAAACTATTTATTTATTGATATTTACAACTGCGTAAAAAAATACAATTAAACGTGATCATAATGACATAATGATATGATACAGAATGTAGAGAAACTACCCAGTAGTAGAACTCTAAAAACAGTTTACAATATAAGGTCAAGAGGCCATCTTCTTTTCAGGTGCCTCGGAGGATTACCAGGAATGGAAGAGGAAGGAAGGTTAGAAACTAGTGGGTTTGGTTAGGGAGTTTATTATGGAAGAAATAATATCGGGTTCGGGCTAGATCAGTTACATAAGGAACATTTAGGTCTTTATGGATGGTTTTATTAGTAACAAAATAAGGAGCATTGAGGATTTTGCATTAGGATATGAGGATAAAGCATGAGGATAAATATTATGCAAAAATAAAGTGAAATGAAATTACATATAAATAAAAGGAAGGATGACATAAAATAGTATTAATATAAAATAAACTTGAATAAACAATAAGTAATGATGGCAAGGGTAAAAAGTTTTTTAAAAATACGTAAAATATACAGTTAAAAAAGTACAGGAGACGTACATGAAACAAATACAAAGAAAGAAGAGATTAAATAAACGTCTTGAAAAAATAAACATAAATAAAAATAATAATAATGATAATCATGATTTGTTCTTTGCTCATTTAATATCATTATTATTACTTTTATTTATATTTATTCTTTCAAGACGTTTATTTAATCTCTACTTTCTTTTATTTTTATTTTTTTTTCCCGTATTGGTTTTGTTTCATGTACGTCTCCTGTGGTTTTTAACTGTATATTTTACGTATTTAAAAAAAAAAATTACTCTTGCCATTGTTTGTTCAAGTTTATTTTATATTGATACTATTTTATGCCTTCCTTCCCCTTATTTATATGTAATTTTTTATTACTTTATTTTTATATAATATTTATCCTAGCTTAAATTATTTCATTGTAGTAATATTCTCAGTTTTTTTGTATATTTTTAGCTCTGATGAAGCCCTGGAAAGTGGGGCGAAATGTCGGACATTAAAATAGTTATAAACAATTTGTTCTTTTTTTGACCGCAACCCTGACTACCTTATAATATATAAATTTTTACGGTCAACTATATAAACATATATATAAATAATAAAAATATTTGGTTGAAAAATGATCATTTTTTTTCTATACACCCTAATATATTTGATACGTAATAAAAATTAAATAGACCGTATTTCCAAATAAATCTACTTATTCAACAAGAATATTGAATTAAAGTAAAAAAATTGAAAAGTCTAAATTCTAATCGTTCTAAAATAGATTTTAACTTTCGTAAGAAACTCCGTAAATTCTTACCTCCTACATATTATCTCATCATCCGTTCCTTTCTTACTAATAGATTATTCCAAGTAAACCACAATGGTTCCTATTCATCCCTCTATTTTCAATCCGCTGGTGTTCCTCAAGGTAGTATTCTCGGTCCCATCCTCTACACCGTCTATACAGCTGACATCCCAACAACTCCTAACACTATCCTTACCACGTATGCTGATGACACATGTGTGCTCACAGTTAGTAATAACCCTTTGATTGCATCCCAAACTCTCCAGTCCCATATCACAATCCTCGAAGAATGGTGTCTAAATTGTCGGATAAAAATAGATCCCAACAAATCAAATTTACTCTTCGTCCTAAATCTGCCGACTGCCCTACAGTATACTTTAATAATGTGGCACTTACCCCTGTAGAACAGATTCGTTATCTTGGACTACATTTTGACAAACGACTAACCTGGAATCCTCACACAAGACTGAAAAAATAGGAAACTGCACGCAGATTCCGACTATTACAGCAATTACTAGACAAACGGTCTAAACTTCCAACTCATTACAAAAGATTGATCTACATGACAATAATAAGGCCCATCTGGACGTACGGAGTTGAGCTTTGGGGCTCCACTAAACCTTCGAATTCCTCTCGTATCCAATCTTTACAATCCAAAACCCTTCATAAAATCCTCAATGTTCCTTATTTTGTTACTAATAAAACCATCCATAAAGACCTAAATGTTCCTTATGTAACCGATCTAGTCCGAACCCGATATTATTCCTTCCATAATAAACTCCCTAACCACCCAAACCCACTAGTTTCTAACCCTGCTTCCTCTTCCATTTCTGGCAATCCTCCGAGGCGCCTGAAAAGAAGATGGCCTCGTGACCTTATATTGTAAACTGTTTTTAGAGTTCTACCCAGTAGTTTTCTACATCCTGTATCATATCATTATGATCAAATTTACTTGTTGTATTTTTTATACAGTTGTAGATATCAATAAGTAAATAAATAAATTCAAAAAAAACTTTCTTAAGGGTTTAAAAAAGACAGAAAATGTTCTGGAATCGATGGGAGTACAGAGATATGTTTGTTTAAAGAATTGGAAAAAATCTAATTATAGAAAGATTATACTAAAGCCCAGGAAACACCATACAAGAGTAAACAGGACATGAGTAATCATGGGACAGGTTGTAAAGGATTAGATCGTCCACATGTTATCTCAATCTTACAGCTTTAAATAGAAAGGAACTTAATTCAATTTCAATAAAAACAACTTAATATTACACGAAAATAGTTTACAACTATTTATTTTCCGATGTTTTAGGGCTTCATCGGGGCTAAAATGATACAATGATAAGAATAAAAATACAAAGATAAGATACAATGATAAGAATAAAAATAAGTAACAATAGCAAGAGTAAAAATTGTTTATAAATATACAGTTAAAAAATACAGGAGATGTACATATTTTGTGTAAACTATTTGTTTCTCCTTTGACCGCAACCCTGACCATCTTCCTATACAGGAAAATAAATAGTTGTAAACTATTTTTGTTTCTCCTTTGACCGCAACCCTGACCATCTTCCTATACATAATATTATAATAACGCCTTTTTTAAATATTACCGTTTTAAGCAAATATTTCAAGGGATATAGGACTCTCTGGGGGTTTTAGTGGGGCGGGTGAGATTCTCCCCTTGTGAGATTGTGACATGTCGTAAATCGACCAACCTATTCGCTATAATTGTCTGTTTAAAAAGTCAGAAAAGTAAGGCTACCACAGAGGGCGGGAGTGGCGGTTTTCACACCGTTTTTCAATTTCAGATACTTTTTAAATATTGCTCCATTAAACTATTAAGTTTCCTATTAAGTCTCCTATTAAAATTAATAATCATAGTCTCATAATAATAGTCTCCTATTAAAATTAATTAAGTCTCCTACTATTAAGCCTACTATTAAGTTTCCTATAAAGTCTACTATTAAATTTCCTACTATTAAGTCTCCATTAAACTATTAAGTCTCCTACTCTTAAATTTCCTGTGAAACTTAATAATCATAGTCTCATAATAATAGTCTCCTATTAAAATTAATTAAGTCTCCTATTAACTCTCCTACCATTAAGTCTACTATTAAGTTTCCTATTAAAGTATACTATTAAATCTCCTACTATTAAGTCTCCATTAAACTATCAAGTCTCCTATGTCCGTTTTAAGCAAATATTTCAAAAGTCTATATATATTAAAAAGGATTTAGTGAATGACATAAATTCTTCCTTATTAAAAAACAATAGTTTATTTCATATCATCAGCAACGTTTCGGTGAGTAAAACTTGCTAATGGTCATACATTTTAGGAGAATGATTAGAAGATTCTCCTAAAATGTATGACCATTAGCAAGTTTTACTCATTAAATGACATTAATATTGTAATATATTAGCAAGAATGACAAATAGGAGAAAATTATATGTCATATATAGGTTTTTATTAACAACAGCCTGAAGATGGGGGAAATCTCCCGAAACGTTGCTGATGATATGAAATAAACTATTCTTTTTTAATAAGGAAGAATTTATGTCATTCACTAAATCCTTTTTAATTCCATATATAATAAAAATAATTGAATTATTGTATAAAAATAATTGAAGAATTGTTATTAATTTGGGGATTTGTTTAATTCTAATTATCTATGTTGTGTATTGATTCTAATTACCTTACTAATTACTATTGTTTAGTAATTAGGAAGGTAGGAATTGTTTAGTAAAATCTATTAATTCCTCATGTATCGTTTTTAAAATTAACTACGTGTTTTATATTTTTGGTTACATAAATATATTCTAAATATTTCCTAATTCTTAAATCCTCTGCTTTTTTTTTTAAATTGTTACTTCTTTAAGATTAAAGTCATGGTTATTTTCCATGCTATAAATGCAACAATAATTTAGTTTTTGGTAAGTTGTGCTACTATTTAAGCAAAGCACAGATATGAATTGAGCAGAGTTTTCTTTATTTTAAGACTTGAGTGATCAATTGAAGCAAATTTTTATTGTTTGTTATTTGTAACAATAAAATATAATAAAAATAAATCTGTACTGCTACAAACCATGATGGTTCAGAAGAGCAGTTTCTTTTATGAAAGCACTTTTATTATACTAACGGTTGTCTAAGAAGGTGATTTGAGTTAGAATCACGCTCGACTGCCAATTTTTCCCGATAAAAGTAAATTTATGAGGCTAGATGAACCCTGAAGGGATCCTGTACCTACAGGGTTAACTCAGGGACTGTAGTAAAAAAATAAATAATTATCGTCAGAGCTGGATTCAAACCGGTTTCCTTGGAGTTAGGAGCGAGCTCAATGCCTTACCATTTAGCAACCTCGTAATGAATTTATATGCATTTTGAAGGTTAAATTTCCTCTATGGAAATTAAAACAATAAATTCCTCTCTCTACCTAGTATAATTAGTAGATATAGGTTCTATTATTTTAGGTTAAAAAAATGTACCCTATTCTGCCGGCACGTACTGGATATATAGGTTGGGATACCATTGCTGCAATTTGGCCGATATGTGAGGTGTAACCTGGCTCAAGATTTGATTGATACGAGCATAACTTGCTGTGGTAAGCTCACCACTCAGGTGTTCATACCCCAAACCTGTTCCAATATCGTCTTGGCCAACTCTCCGTTATGTACGACCTGATTGAATTTTTTATATCTTTTCATAACTCGCGGTGATGTAATAGGCGAATGGAGACGCCAAACATCGCGCCTTAAATACTCGGCTGCAACCTGACTGTCTTAAAGGGAAACAACACAATATAAAACCGCGGTTAATACATTATCATATAATTAGGTCATATTGTATTGAAAGAATTTCATATTTCTAAATAATATATACGAGAAGGAGATGGTTGGGTGTGCAGTCAAAATAAAAAACAAATATATATATATATATATATAGCTGACCGTAAAAATAGATATATAGGAAGATGGTCAGGGTCATTTTGTATCTTTTTAGCCCTGATCAAGCCCTGCAAAGTGGGGCGAAACGTTGGAAAATAAAATAGTTGTAAACTATTTTCGTTTCACTTGTGACCGCAATCCTGACCATCTTCCTGTATATATAAAAAACAAATAAGTTGATTTAACTTATTTAATCGTGACAAAGTTTCGGCTAGAATTTCTAGCCTTCATCAGAGCTAAAAACAGAACAAGATAACAGCCAATGAATATAGAAAATAAAAAATAAAATATAAACAGAATGACATAAAGTAAATAATTTTATTAATTCCACTCTGTAAAATTATTTACTTTATGTCATTCTGTTTATATTTTCTGTATTCATTAGTTGTTATCTTGTTCTGTTCTTAGCCCTGATGAAGGCTAGAAATTCTAGCCGAAACGTTGGCACGATTAAATAAGTTACATCAACTTATTTGTGTTTTATTTTGACCGCACCCCCAACCATCTTCTCGTATAAGTCATCCACGGTCAACTACCTCTCATAATTAATTCTAAATAATATAATATACTTTTCATTAAGTATTGGATTTTTTATCATTTTTTTTCTTTTTATTTACTATCAGAAGTCATCATATGTTTTATGATACGACAAGTGGTTCTATTTTATTTGTTTTATCATTATTTTATATGTTCTGTTAATAATTGTTGTTTATTTTTATATTTTTAAATTCTTTGTATTATTTTATTTTATGGCATCTTGTAATTTCATTTCAATTTTGTAATTTACTGTAAGGCACTAAAGCCAAATTTTGACCTCTGTAAATTATTCTAAAGGGATCAATCCCAGAATAAATAAAGATTATTATTTATTATTATTATTAAATATAGATTACTTTTGTAACTATATGAATCTTTATATAGAAAAAACAAGATTGGAAAAAACAACGACAAAAAACAAAAAAAGGTTATATTTATTTCAAATTAGTACGTCTAAAAATCAAAATCTTAAAAATATTAGGACAAAGATCACAAAATTTATTTTAATGATTTATTCAAAGAATAAAAATAAACATACAAAGGATTAGAAATAATTAATAATTTTTCTGGCTAGAGCTTGATAATTCTTAGTTAACAATATTATGTTAACAGCAAAAATAAAAAAAATGTATATATACTATGTTATTATTTATACAAAGAGTATTTTTTTTATTATATTATAAATATTCATTGTTTAGTTTCTTGTTAATAATACCCATATAATTATATTTTATCCTATTTATATGGAACTAACCAACAAGTAATTAAAGGAAAGATTTTGACAATAATTAGTTTTTTTTTTCTAAGGGATATTATATATTGACAATACATACAAATTTAATTATAGCGATATGTTTAAAAAAAATTAAAAATTGTTATGTTAGTTAAAATAATCATACCAGATAGTTTTAATATTACTGATAATTTTTAAATTAAGATCTTTTAAACCACTAACACCTGTTGAACAGATTCGATACTTAGGACTCCATCTTGACAAGAGACTTACTTGGAATCCACACACAAGACTAAAACGACAAGAAACTGCTCGTAGATTCCGATTGCTACAACACTTACTTGACAAACGCTCTAAACTTCCCATTCACTACAAAAAATTAGTATACACTACAATAATCAGACCAATTTGGACATATGGAATTGAGCTCTGGGGCTCCAAAACCATCAAATTCTTCCCGCATCCAATCGTTACAATCCAAAATCCTACGTAAAACGCTCCTTATTACGTCACAAATAAAGTCATTCATAAAGACCTTAATATCCCATTCGTTGCAGATTTGACCCAAAACAGAAATGCGTCTTTTTATTCCAAACTCCTAAACCATCCTAACCCATTAATTCTTAATCTTTCATCCTTAACAATCCCTGATAATCCTCCGAGGCGTCTGAAAAGAAGATGGCCACGGGACCTTCTAGTTTAAATTAATGTTTGAAGTACCACCAATGGGTGGTTCGTTCCTTCCCAAGATTTTCAAGTGTATATGAAACATACTACATATTTACTTATTGTATTATTTTGTACAGTTGTAAATTACAATAAATAAATAATAAAAATAAAATAAAATAAAAAAAGTTCTTTTAAAACAATTATAATGAGTTTTTGTCAACTTGAAACTTGGAGTGGTATAACTCATGAAATTTCTTTTGAGCTCATATTCAACGTTTTAAATTTCACCAATACTTCTTTATTTCAAGTTTAAATTGAAATTTTATTACTTACAATCCAAAATGGTTCGTAAAGTCCTCAATTTTCCTTAGTTTCTCACAAATAAAGTCAGCTATAAAAACCTTAATGTTCCCCATGAAGCCCGAATCATATATCAATCCTCCATCATAAAAACCTAAACCCACTTGTTTCTAACCTAGCTTTCTCTTCTATTCCTGACATTCATCTGCAGCTTCTGATAAGTAGATGGACTCGAGACCTTCTAATGTCGAAATATTATTAGAGTGGTACCAATGGATAGTTTCTCAACATATCAGAATCATACGATTATAATCTAACATCCAATTTACTAGATGTATTTTTTATATAAATTCAGTTTTAAATGTGAGTACATATAATTTTTTTATTAATAATAAATCAAAACCAAAGATAATGAAATAAACATTTTTTAGAAATATAATCAGATATTTATAACTGTTATTATTCTTCAGTTGTAGAAGATAACAATTATAAATGGATTAATGCATTCCCGAGTATTTATGAAACTATGATTAATTCAAACTACTTTGAAAACTGTTATTATAAAAAATGAAAGTCTAATAAGAAAACAGTTTTCCTGTAAAGTCAAGGGCGAGGAAAGGAAAAGGAACGGGATATTCAATAAATAATTTAGAATTAATTGAGGTCGCGTTCCATTCAAGAAATATTTTATTATTTATCTTTTAAACCTGGAATTGACAACTTTCAAATGGAATGTTGAAACTGCTTCGACGTCACAGAGCCGTCATGAAATTAGAATCCTGTTAAGTAATTATTTAAAAAAAAGTTATAACATCGCCTTACTCAATACATTACTGTTGAAAAATTATTTTTTTTTAAATATTTATTTATTGCTATTTACAACTGTACATTATAATACATTTAGTAAATCTGATCTCGGTTAAATTGGAGTGTTACAGGCGTGTAGAGAAACTACCCATTGGCAGCACTCTAATGACATTTTACATTAGCAGGTCTCGTGGCCATCTTCTTTTCAGGCGCCTCGGAGGATTGCCAGGAATGGAAGAGGGTGCAAGGTTACTAGGGGGTTTGAGTGGTTAGGGAATTTATAATGGAAGGAGTGATATCTGGTTTGGGCTAAATGGGTTACATAGGGAACATTACGGTCTTTATGTATGATTTTGAAAAATTATTTATAAATAAACAAATCGTATTACGATATTATTACCAATAATATAAACTAGACCAATAAATAAACTATATATTGTGAGATAACGTTTCACCTCACTCTGCACGGCATATACAGTAAGCTCTGATGAAGCCCTGCCAAGTGGAACGAAACGTTGGCTAAAAATAAATAGTTCAATTACTATCTGAGTTGTTTTAACCGCACCGGAATAACTTTCTTTAATAACTGATACATATTTTTTCTTTTATTTATTAAAGAGAATTGATACAATCTTCCACGAAAAATAATGATATCGTAAATAATAAACAAACAACATTGGGCTTCATTTCAAGAGATTAAATTAGCTCTTTTCAATTTTTAAATAAAATGTGCTTCCAAAAAACATTTTATTTTCTTCTATATTCAATAATGGATATTTGACAGCAAAAAGCCATGATATCCGCAATCATTTTTAAATAAAACCTAGTAGGTATTAACGAATTTGAAAGATCATCATGGGTGATCTTGATGATAAATCTTGTTAAAATGCTTCCTGTTATTTTTTGAGAAAAACTGCAACGGCAGATAAACAAGTTTTTTTTTGTTTGGTTTTTTTGAAAATTCGATTCTTAAAAAAAAAAACTGAAAGTGGGCCGCCATAAAGCTGTTATGATCATTTCTATTAATAATAATTTATTGATAATCTCAGCATCTAGGCTGTTAATTATTTTACAAGCATTATTTTATGTCTTCCTGCAAACTGCAACAGCAGATGAAGGAGTTTTTTGTTTGTTTTTCTATTTGTAGATACTATGCATATTAAAACGTAAAACTTCAGATTTTTAGCAAGAGACGAGTTAACCAAATTCTAGTCTTGGTTGATTATTACTGTGCGATTGTGGAAGTCCTAAATCAAAATTACAAACCCACTTGAATAGGCTTTGTTAAAAAATATACTGTTTTAACAAATCAAGGGATTTACGAGAGAAGCCTAATAAAATCAAATAGTTGAAGGATTGAAGTATATATTGACAAGAGCTGTCTCTCTCAGACTTTTTTATGTCATCTTATTTTATTACAGTTTATTAGCCAATTTAATTTTTTTTTTTTCAAGAGATGTTAGTAATAATAATAATAAAAATGGAAGATCATAAATTTCATCGTTATTCCATATTCAGAGAATGTTTTCTCCCTTCCATAAGAAAAAAAACATGTTTTTGCCCTCCCTTCTTAAGACGACATTGCTGAGTTACTATTTTGTTTTCCTCACCTGTTGTAGAGATAAAACAGGCCTAGGAAGAAGTTAATGAAGTTATGGCTCCTTGGGAACAAAAAGACACGAGAGCAGTGTTCCCTAAACTATGTGAAATACATATTGCATGAGCTCTCTCCTTGAAGTAATGAGTCCAAGCCAGGTTCAGTCATATCCCATCATTAACATATCACTTCGTGTGGGCAGTCCGGCGATTGTCCTGAGATATCGATGGGTATAAGTTATTTATATTTACTATACTGCTTATTTAAAGATGTATTTGGACTTAAAAAACGCGATTCATATTTTATTATTATTGTCAGTGAAAAATGATCCTTCCATTGTATCCCAAACCCTCAACAAACAAAACAAGACTGAAAACTGCTCGTCGATTCCGACTATTTCAACATTTACTAGACAAACGGTCCACACATCCAATCCGTTACAAAAGACTGATCTACATGACTGTTATAAGGCCTATCTGGACATACGGAGTTGAGCTGTGGGACTCCACTAAACCATCAAATTCCTCCAGAATCCAATCCTTACAGTCCAAAATCCTTCGTAAAATCCTTAATGCTCCTTACTTTGTCACAAATCAAATAATCCATCAGGACCTCAATGTCGCCTATGTTGCCGATTTGGCCAGGGCCAGGTACCAATCCTTCCATAATAAACTTCCCAACCACCCAAACCAACTCGTTTCTAACCTGGCTTCTTGTACACTACTTAATAATCCTCCTAGGCGTCTGAAAAGAAGATTGAGATCTTCTCCTTTGGAATGTTTTTTGAGTTCTATCAATGGGTAGATTCTCCACATGTTTGTATCATGTCATAATATCACTTACAGCAAATTTACTTGATGTGTATATATGTATATAATTGTAATATATTGTATGTTGTAAATATCAATAAATAAATTATTAAAAAAAAAAAATTAACAATAAATTATTTATACTATTTTGTTATCTTGACCGCAACCCAGACTGTATTCCTATAATCTGTTTCATACGGTCCATAATCTTCTTCCAATATTTATTTTTATAATTTAGCATTCGAAATATTTGATTTTATGTTTCATTTTTATCTATTCGTACCAGATGGAGAATCTTCACTTTGAAAATCTCATACAGGAAAAGAAACTGAATTGCTGGTGTTGAAATAACCTCTGTCCCCGGGTCAGTCACGCATGACCTGGGGCGTCCATGTTCGGTGAAAATTCGTGTTGGCGATCGATCTTGGAACATCTTGAGAAAAGGACAAAATAATAACGCGGAAAATTACAACCCTACCATATTCTAAGGATAAAATCATTATTTATAAATTGCCAACGAACACTTCAAACCCTTCGGATATTTTCCATTACAGCGCTTTCAGTACACACTATACTCTCTAGTAAAGTATAGTAATAGTAAAGTTCACAAAGCAGATACGTGAAACTTACTTTATGAGCGCAAGCGTATAAAAAGGAGGTCGCTATAAACTTCAATACCTCTTAACATAGAGAATGTCGTAGAATACTAAACTATTTCCTCTTCTAAGGACTTAACACAAGAAGAGAATTCTTCATAACAAACTTGAAGATACCTGGTTTATTAAAATAAGACATTATATGAAGCGTGGCAATCTCAAAACCTAAATCTGAAAATTTTTAAAGGCAACCAACATTATGCTTAATATATAATTAAATATAAATTGAGTTATTTTAAAACAATTGTAATTACTTTTTATCAACTTGAAACTTGTTGTGGTACAACTCTTTATTTCGAGTTTAAATTGAAATTTAATCTTGGGAAAAGATAGTTGACCGTATGAAGTATATTGTATGTAATTTACAAGTTCATTTAAGCTAAGATTAAACCAGCTATAATAACATCAGCGCTATGTAGAGAAAATATCTGATAATAGTACTCCTATAACATTTCTACATTAGGGGTATTCATGATGTTGTGTTAAATGTTAAATGTTTTACCATGTTAAATGTT
>NW_027106340.1:93152-100358 GCF_000696795.3 Halyomorpha halys | reverse complement strand
CACGGTAAAAGAAGGCAATTTTTTTCGATTTAACATGAGTTTTTCCATTTAACACGCTTTAACATGTTAAATCAAAGATCATGAATACCCCTATTAAGTCTCGAGACCACCTTCTCTTCAGGTGTATCCTCGGATAATCAGTAATAGAAGAGGAAGGTTAGAAACTAGTAGGTTTGGGTAGTTAAGGAGTTTATAATAGAAGGAATGATGTCTGGTTTGGATTACATCGGCTTCATATGAAACATTAAGATTTTGATGGATGATTTTATTTGTGACTTAATTAAGCATCATTGGTCCATTAAGGTACCAAAATAGTAGAAAAACTATTTATTGTTAACTAACGTTTCGCCCCACTTTGCAGGGCTTCGTCAGGGCTGTCATATAGAAACAAGGATGACAATTGACTGGGTCAGCCTTGCAAAGTGGGGCGAAATTATGGTTGACAATAAGAAGTTTTTTTCTACTATTTTGGTACCTTTATTGACCACCACCCGGACTATCTTTCTAAAATGAATTTTTTTTTTTAATTATTTATTTATTGTAATTTACAACTGTACAAAATAATACAATAGGTAAATATGTAGTATGTTTCATATACACTTGAAAATCTTGGGAAGGAACCACCTATTGGTGGTACTTCAAACATTAATTTAAACTAGAAGGTCTCGTGGCCATCTTCTTTTCAGAGGCCTCGGAGGATTATCAGGGATTGTTAAGGATGAAAGATTAAGAATTAATGGGTTAGGATGGTTAAGGAGTTTGGAATGAAAAGACGCATATCTGGTTTGGGTCAAATCTGCAACGAATGGGATGTTAAGGTCTTTATGAATGAGTTTATTTGTGACGTAATAAGGAGCATCAAGGATTTTACGTAGGATTTTGGATTGTAACGATTGGATGCGGGAAGAATTTGATGGTTTGGTGGAGCCCCAGAGCTCAATTCCATATGTCCAAATTGGTCTGATTATTGTAGTGTTTACTAATTTTTTGTAATGAATGGGAAGTTTAGAGCGTTTGTCAAGTGTTTTAGCAATCGGAATCTACGAGCAGTTTCTTGTCGTTTCAGTCTTGTGTGTGGATTCCAAGTAAGTCTCTTGTCAAGATGGAGTCCTAAGTATCGAATCTGTTCAACAGGTGTTAGTGGCCTTAAGTATGTGATTTTAAAATTTTATTCAACCTATACGAGTGAATCTAGAGTAATGATAACTTTCATATAAATTGAGAGATAATTTGCTAACAAGATCATATAGTTGGGCGTTCAACACACTATTATCTGCAACAATTATACTATAATAATTATTAATAGCAATTATAAAAAAACAAATAAATAAATAAAATAAATCTATACCGCTGAAACTCCATGGAGAGTCAGTGGTTCAATACTTTGTAAAGAGATACATATTTCTTATTATACGAACAAATGGTCGATAGAATAATACGTAAGTATCTTGTAATGAAATTATCAATATTAAACGTCAATTAGACACAAAAATAAAAAGTACGATTAGCTGGAACACGTGAGTGTTATCTGTGAAGTACTCAGCAACGATATCTTGGTATGACTCATGAGTGATATGATTAACTGAAGGTTCGGTTGAAAGCAAAGTAAGACATTGCACGAGGGATTATATGACTTCAATGCAGATAGGGAAATAGAACACACCATTCCAACAACAGCGGGAAAATCAATATTATAAGAATGTGTTTAAAAAATTAAAAAATAATGAAATATAGACTAAAGGCAAAATACCAATTTTATTGTTTATTTAAAATTTAATATTTGAAAAATAAACATTAATATAGGTCTAGTCTAAACATTTCTTTTATTAATAATTAATTCTAATATACATAAATTTTAATTAAACCAACAATAATGAAAAACAAAACAATTAATTATGTTAAAAAAACCAGATTGTTTTTTATACAATTTTTTTAATTCATTTAATTAGAATGTTTCAAAGACAACAAAAACAAACAAATAATTTGTTTGTAATAAATAATGGTCACAATAATTTTCAGTATTTATAATAAATTAATAAAAACAATTAGAATCGCTTATTACGTTAATCTGTATTTCTCAACAATAGTTTCTTATTAAAACTTTTTCCCTTCATAAAAGATTTTTTTTTTGGCTATAAGTCTATCGGTGTGCAAAAAGGTGATTTAGTCGAATCACTTTCAAACACTAGATTTTAAGGTACCCACTTTATAAGGCTGAGTGGACCTTGAATGGCTGCGGAACTCACAGGATTGTCTAATGGTTAAAAAAAATATAAATATATATATATTTATGATTTCTTATTTTTAAATATTTATAACTTTTTATTATTATCACTTTTATGTTTATTAATTTCATTTAAATCTATTTATTTTATACATACACATATATTGAGTATTTTTTGTAGATTTTAATGGAATATAATTGTGCATGACCATATAAGATTTTTATGTATATATATATTTTTTTTAATTTAGAATTTTTACTATTTATCATAATGAGAGAATAAGGTGTAAATATATAGGTAAACAATACAAGAGAAAAAAATTGAATATTAAAAAAAAAAATAATAAAAATTTAGAATTAAGTCTTTTAGTGTGTTAAATTTTCTTTCTCTCAGATCTACTTTTCTATTTTTACGTGAAAATACGTCTCTTGTTCATTTTTAACCCATTAGTTTGCGTAATTTTTTATATATTCTTAACATTGTTTATTTTGTATTAATAATATTTTATTTCTTCTTTTCATTTATATATAAATTTCTTATATACTTATATTTACACAATTTTAACCCTACCTTAATTTAATTTTTCGTATCTTATTATCCTACTATTTCAAAATATTTATAATTATTTTTTATCTTTTTAGCCCAGATGAAGTTCTAAAAACTGGGGCGAAACGTCGGCAGTAGTTGGTAACTATTACCACACCCCTGGCCATCTTCTTCGTAATTTAAAAAAAATATCATGTATTACTATTATTTATTTTTATATTTACTGATTATGCCTATGTAATATAAGAATAAAAAGCAACTGTCCAACTAGTCATAGTATGCTGTGTGTAGCAGACCAATGCGACTAAAAGTATGTACATATATATATAAGTCAAAAATTAGGTAAAACAAAGACTTAAAAAAGAGAAAAGGAAGAGAGAAATGACCAACTAGGTTGCTACTCAAACACTGAATTCTCTTTATTTTATTTTTTTTTTTTTTGTCCATAATTCCTATTTCTAAATATATGTACTGATATATAATTTGATTCCAAATTGTTTCCTTCTTCTGTAGCAGCCTACATTTTAAGTTTTTCAGTTGTAATTATGTTGTAGTTTGCGTTGACTTTTATTGATACCAGCTCGTCTACATATACACTTGATATGAGTTGTACAGCTGACTGGAACTTTATATATATAATATATATATACAAATCCATACACATAAAATCGCCTATATGCGCGAAAAACTTAATATCACTTATTACGGTCACCGTAACAAGAACATCAGCATTATTTGAAGTATTTCTTGCCTGTAACTAAACTGCCACCCAATCCGTCTTCAAGCAGACAATGACAGGTGTAACAATCACAATGATTCATTCTGCTTACATCATCATCATCATTGTATCATCCAATTATATATCTCGTAACATGTCACTCCGTCATCCCACTTTTTCTTATCAATTTTCACGAATCAATTTATCTTTAAGCTTGGTGTAATAGGAATCTTATGACAAGAAGATACTTGTCATTATATTATTTCAATATTTGATTTTTTATTATTATACAAGACTATTATTTTAACAAAAACGATATCTATTTCGATTTCGAAACGAGTTGTTTCATCACCAAAAGATCAAAAGGTATTAAACAGATTAACAGCTCATGAATTTATTGTTGTTTTTTTTCACGTAGAATTGTGATTCTTACTCTATATCGTTAAGGAGTTAAAAATAAATATATACAATTTAAATCTAATCCATTAATCCTCGAGGACACTAATGTTAACATCAATCCTATATATTATTATTTGAATCCTTCTAAAGATCTAAAGAATCGATATATGAGATTCAAGAGAACCTCTTAGAAACTATAATATCTATATACCAAATAAAGTATATTGGAGAAAGATCGTCTGGGTGGCGGTCAATAAAGGTATCGAAATAGTAAAAGAAAATAATTCAATATTAACAAACGCCAGTTGTGCTTTGTACTGCCATCAGACAGCCATGCAAAGTGGGCCGAAACGTTGGTTAACAATAAACAGTTTTCTGTTACTAATTGGATACCTTTATTGACCATCACCCGAACTATATTTCTCCAATCTACTTCATACGTTCAATTATCTTCTTCCAATATAAATTTAAATGTTTTTTTTTTTTGTTTTTTTTAGTGGCTTAAAGAACGAACATACTGACATTCAGTTGTATGTTTGTATAAATTAAATTAAAATTTAAAAATAAAAAAAAAGTTGAACAGATTCCATACTTAGGACTCCATCTTGACAAGAAACTTACTTGGAATCCACACACAAGACTGAAACGACAAGAAACTGCTCGTAGATTCCGATTACTACAACACTTACAAACGCTCTAAACTTCCCATTCACTACAAAAAATTAGTATACACTACAATAATCAGACCAATTTGGACATATGGGATTGATCTCTGGGGCTCCACCAAACCATTAAATTCTTCCCGCATCCAATCGTTACAATCCAAAATCCTACGTAAAATCCTTGATGCTCCTTATTACGTCACAAATAAACTCATTCATAAAGACCTTAACATCCCATTCGTTGCAGATTTGGCCCAAACCAGATATGCGTCTTTTTATTCCAAACTCCTTAACCATCCTAACCCATTAATTCTTAATCTTTCATCCTTAACAATCCCTGATAATCCTCCGAGGCGTCTGAAAAGAAGATGGCCACGGGACCTTCTAATTTAAATTAATGTTTGAAGTACCTCCAATGGGTGGTTCCTTCCCAAGATTTTCAAGTGTATATGAAACATACTACATATTTACCTATTGTATTATTTTGTACAGTTGTAAATTACATTAAATAAATAATTTTAAAAAAAATAAATAAATAAAAAATGCGAGAAAAAATATTTCTTAATTCCGAAACGTAAAAGAAGTCTAGATTCCAGCTTTGAAAAGTTGTTTGGAAAAGGAGAAAGTCCTTCTAACCCGAATGCCTTCAGGATCCGAGAGAACCTCGTTAGGAAAGATATGCCCGCTCTTAAGATATCGCAATTATATTGCGTACGTTATGGTTCCTTATAATTACAATCTTAAGAAGGAACAATTTCAAAGGATGAATGGAAACGAGT
The DNA here is from genome assembly GCF_000696795.3 of Halyomorpha halys. NCBI lineage: Eukaryota > Metazoa > Arthropoda > Insecta > Hemiptera > Pentatomidae > Halyomorpha > Halyomorpha halys. Next base: position 95,029 of record NW_027106340.1, on the reverse strand, counting down.
TGGCTTTATTCATTCGAGAAATTAAGTCTTATTTCAGGCCTCGTATACATGAATATGGTCTGAATCGCAATCACGCCATATTAAGCTTTAATCCAGAGGTTTTAGAATTTCGTTGGAGCTTTGTATAGAATTTATATTTCATTAAAGCGTAATGATCGCTATGAATAATATTTAATAATAAAATGATTATATACGGACTAAAATTTATTATATTAATTGAAGAAAGACTGCCAATACTATATTTTAAAAAATTCAAATTAAATATATTATAATTGGAGAAGTTTGTCGGGTGGTGCGGTCAGCAAAGAACATAAATAAACAAAACCATGTTTATTTATTTTATGCCGACGTTTCGACCTGAGTTTCAGGTCTTCATCAGGGCTATAGAACAAAAGAGATAACAACAACATTTAGAGCAACATACAATTGAAAAGGAATAGTATACAAACAAATTTAGAATTATACAAAATATAGAATTAAACCATAAATGATAAAAAATTTTAGTATAAGTATATAAGTTAATGCTCAAACTATAATTCAGATAATACTATAACGAACGTAAGCAATTCAACAATAAGTTTAACCATTAACGGCATTGAATGGTTTCTTCCTTTATCCGTTTTCTTTTTCTTTAATTATTATTGTGATAATTATTATCATTGAATGCCGAGGGGAAAAGTGTCCAGATGAAATATGCAAAAATAAAAGTAAAACGTAGCGTCTCTTTCACTGAATTGTCTCAAGTTTCTCACGAAACTGATTAATAATTTATCACAATAAGAATGAATTCTTTCTAAAATATTAAAATGAAATGTTTATTTCTCAAAGCTTTATATAAATATTCTCAAAACTAAAAAATAAATAAATAAATAAACATTATAAATGATACTCTATAAATACATAAATAAACAAAGCCACAACAGAAAATCTAACAGTTTAACACAATACAATGAAGGCTTACAACTTTTAAGTTAAACATCATATACAGTGGCATTTCATTTACAGACATAATTCTTCTTTTATTGGAAATACTTAAATAAAAAAATTTAATAGCTAAAAATAAAAAAAATCGGTAAAATATAAAATAAATCCTGGAATGACGAATAAAAATGTTGCTGAGAGAAACCTCAGTCCTTATGCCAACAAGGAAACCCCGTTTGTATTGAATCCTTCCACAAAGCACCGCCCGACCCCAAATTGTCAGGATCAGATTTAATGTCATATTTACATTGTTTTCGGTCCAACGCTTACTCCAAGCTTAGAGAACAACCATATAACATATGTATATACTTGTAAAAATGTATACACTCATTCTTACGTATATGAATACACATATCCACCATAATTATTTAATTAAGAAATACCTAGTAAGCATACTTAAAATTCCGTATAATTAAACAGGATTACAATAAACTTAAATTATAATGCAAATTAAAAAATACTATAATTAAATTACTATTAAATAAATATTGTTGCAAAAATTAATAAACATGAATTATTCATCAGCTAATATTGTTAACGAGATGTTTAGAGTTTCAGGCATTCGTCAGGGCTAAAAAGCAAAACCTTAATTCAGAAAAAAAAAATAAATAAAATTATAACAAATAAATTTGGTGACATACATAACAATAAATTATGTAGACAATAGATGATACTAATAGAAGATGAAATATAAAACAAAAAGATAAAAAAAAAAATAGAATATTGTATGGTATAATTCTTACCTCTACAATATTATATTTATCTTTTATACTATATATATTAATTACTATATACTTAATGAATTGTTATATATGTTTCCAAGTGTGTTTGTTATTGTTTTATTTATATTTTTCTACTAAATAATTCAAAAACACTATCCAAATTATAGTCTCAAA
>NW_027106340.1:90731-92767 GCF_000696795.3 Halyomorpha halys | reverse complement strand
GTATGGAGTTTTTTTAAAATGGTTAAATGATATGTCTCATAGTAAATTAAGATTGTCCCTGAAGATGACCGAATTGGCCGAAACGTTGGACGTGTGAATGAAATAAATGTTTTGAGACTATAATTTGGATAGTGTTTTTGAATTATTTAGTAAAATAATTGCCAGTCTCAAGAAAGAAATTTAAAGATTATAAATTTATATTTTTCTCTAAATTAAGGTCGTTATCTCGTTTTTGTTTTTTCCAACCCTGATGAAGGTCTGAAATTCAGGTCAAAACGTAGGTACGTATAAATAAATAAGTTTTACTTAATATAAAAAAATTGTAATAAATATTTACGAATATATATGAATATTTATTTCTTTGTTTTTTTTCTGAGCAAAATCATTTTTCTTTTAATCCCTCATTAGCATGGATTGTAGGGTCTTGTTTTTATGGCTGCCAAGTCACTGTGGTACCACCGGGAATAAAAAGGCAGACTTGCTATGGCTTAACATCATCAACATGCAGAGATGTTATTTTTCGTAATGGTTCATACGAGAAACAAGTTAAGAATGGTCCAACAGACATGAAACGTCCAACCAGAAACTTGAATCTGCTACAGAGAGAAGATGTGGTATTAACCCGTCTTCGGATAGGCCATACTCGACTCACCCACGGTCATCTCATGAAAAAAGAAAATGCATCGATGTGTCTCTACTGCGGAAACGATCGCACCGTTAGACACATTCTCACTGAATGTATTGCTCACGAACCACACTGGTTCTCTTCAGATTTACATGAGATGATGAGAGAAGATCCCACAATAATATTAAAACTTTATCATTCTTTAAAAATAATCAATATCTATGATCACACATTATCTAACTCTAATTCCAGCACATATAATCTATAATGCATGATTTAATATAGTAATTTACTCACTACGTCAATTCTAATTGTAACTTTAACTTTGAGAACATTTCAATTGTAATCTACTTTGTAAATCCAGTGTATGGTCGAAACACTTAAATAAATAAATTAAAAAAAATAAAATTCCTTATTAAAATAGAGCGGTTCGGATTAGAATGTGATTTCTTGTTCGTATTTTTTTTTTATAAATGAATATACATCTCTTTATTTATTTATTTATTTAAATTCAGATAATCTAACTCATTAAAAATTCTCGTATTCTTCATTTACTGAAAAAATATTTACGTAATACTTGATTTCCAGAAACCTTTGAGCATTGTTTTCCTTTTACATAAGCGGCTTCGCCTCACTGCCGTTAATAATTAAAGGTGATTAAAAAAGTTTCAGTTTAATTTAAATACACCTGATAACTAAGCGAGAAATCGCATTAATGTAATATTCCTTTGTTCTAACTGGATATCGTATAAGTCAAACGTTTTTATAATATATAAGAAGATGGTTAGGGTTGCGGTCAAAGGAGAAACAAAAATAGTTTACAACTATTTATTTTCCGACGTTTCGCCCCACTTTGCAGGGCTTCATCAGGGCTGCTCAAATGAATCGGCTGAACAAACTTATTTTTATAATAATTTAATAATCTGTACACAATAATATTCATGTTGTTATGGTGCAATTTTTGAGTGTTAAATAACAAAACTTTTTTTTCCTCATATCACTTTAATGTAACCTTCAAAGTAACCTTATGTAATAAATAACCCCATTAGTACATAAGAATATTAACAACATAAAATAAAAAACAATTTTTAAAAATAGTTGGTATCATATTAAACAAGGAAACTGGAATATTGCTGATTGACCGTTTGTATTAATAAATGGAATATGGTCCGGGTGCGGTCAAATAAAACTCAAATAGTAATAACTATTTTAATTAAGCTAACGTTTCGTCCCTCGTTACAGGGCTAAAAAAGATACAAAAAGCATAAGTAAAAAAGTAAATGGAAAATTACAAGTGTATAAAATGAAACGTAAAAATTAAATAACAATGAAGGAAACGCATTTTAGACGGTTCTAAAATTCTTACAAACTAGCTAATTAACTTAATATCTGTGCATATATATTTATATAT
>NW_027106340.1:66451-90591 GCF_000696795.3 Halyomorpha halys | reverse complement strand
TATATTACAATTATATGTGTAGGTATATAAGTTAATACTCAGACTGTATATAAGTTACTCACGCACTATTATATTTCATTTTCGATTATAATTTTTTTTATTATTTATGATCCATTCAATATTTTGTATAATTTCAAATTTGTTTGTATACCATTTCTTTTCTATTTTATGTTTCTCTAAATGTTGGTGTTATCTCTGTTGTTATATAGCCCTGATGAAGATCTGAAACTCAGGTCGAAACGTCGGCATAAATAAATATCTTGTTGTTAATTGCTGACCGCACCCCCCGACTACCTTGTCCAATCAGTAATCTAAGGTCAACTATCTATACCTCAATTAACTTAATAAAGTTAGGGAGTACGTACATATATGTATATTTAACTACGTATGTGTATAGGTATATGTCACAAAACTAATACAATAAAATTTTTATTTTCAATTAAAAGTGCACATGTGAAAAGGACTTATTTAACTTCCTCATCTATAGGCAAGTTACTGTGGATACCGCGAAAATAGAAAGTGGAAGTTATAACACAGTTTTGATATCGGGTGATCTAATTCCTATCCAAGTGTTTAAAATATTTTTGTTGAAAATATAAATACATATCAATTGTATATATTATTTGATTTTATAAAGAAAATTTAATTATTATTAGAAATATGTATGATAAAAATTCTTTTGGTGAAATCATATTTTTTTTTATCACGTTTTAAATAAACGTATACAAAGAGTATTTTTTAAATTTGTAATAATAATTTTTTCAATTATAAATAAACAATGTTATAGTTTTAACAAATTAAATCATTACTTAGCTTTACTAGGGGTTTTAAAGAAAACAAAAGTATAGCTGCCGAAAAAACGACTTCTTTAAAAAAGATTAATTTTTAAAACTTCAACAAAAAAAATACATAAAAATAGTTATGTACATTCATATCGTTGTTTTTTTTTTTTTACATCATTTTTCTTTACTTATACTAGTCCGAACGAACACTCCCAGCAAGAATCAGTTCGGATTGCCAAGATTACACTACATATTTAAAGGAGAAAACGAAGAAGAAAAAGAAACTAATCATAGAAGTTAAAAGGAAATTTTTATATCACAGAGATTCGAAGTGACTACCGCAGACACCTCTAGTAAGGAATAAAATCGATTACTTCACACTATTTTCTGTCGACAAATAGCTTAAGCAAAAAGGTTATCAAACCCTCTTTGCAACTGATTCTCAAAGAAGATACGAAAGAGAGGGAGTGACAACAAAGAAAAGAAAAATGAGAAAATACAGGAAAACGTGGAAAAACTTCGTCGGTCTATTTGATGTACGACCGTTGTGGTCTCCCACCTTCCCTTCGGTGTAGCACCATCCAATTTACCTTTCAGGAAACATATTTGTTCGCAATTTATGGGGGGGGGGGAAGGACATTATAATTTTTATTTAAATTTACTTAATGCTGTTTCAACCCATTATATACCTGTATTTATTTCATAAGCTTTTAAAATAACGTATTTAAAACACGTTTCTTATTCAATCAATTATTTTCGAAGTTAATTGTACGATTAATCATAAATATATAAAAAAATGTTCATAAACGCGAATAATTTTAAAATTTTTATTTAAAATTGAGATATTTTAAATAAATTTTGAATATAATAGATTGATTTCGATAGACTTCGATACATATTTATAACTATAAAAAAGTTATTAAGATATATATATATTTTTAATTGATTGGTTTTGGTTTATTACCTACAGCCGAATATTAATTAACTATATTATCTGAAATTTCTGTAGGACAGTTTGCCCAATTCCTTTGTTACTTATATATATTATACCATAACTATATCTGTTATACATTTTTGTTGATGGATTTCAAATATTTATGAATGTAACATATTTTTGCACTGTTATTTTTAATATACAATCATAAATATTTTGATTTTTATCAAGGATTTTAAAATCATCTTCTCGTTGTTTTTTGTATGCTGGCCATTTAAGTATATGTTTATGAGTCTCGTTACGACACAATTTTCGCTTTGAAAAGTTTCACTCACGTCTATTATATACTGGCATTTGTTGCAAATTTCGTGATTTATTTTAAGCCTATATAAGTTTATAAGTATATAAGTTTTATATACCTATACAGTTTTTTTGTAAGCCTATAAAGTTAAATTAAAAACTTTCACTAATTCGTTTTGTTTATTTCTGATTAGCATAAATACATATATATTATTTAAATATTGAATTATTTTACTATATTAAAAAAATAATTTATAATTAAAACATTGTATCATTACTAGTCAATGTCAAATTAGAGTTACATTTTAGTTCATATACTATCCATTTTACGATTATTTTATTTCTAATAAAATATTTGTACGATTACAAAAAAAGTGTTAAACGATTTTGTGCGAGTTTTAATTTTTTATTCATATATTTTCCCTTTTTTGATTATTTTAATTATTCAATTTTTTAATATAAATATGTTTATATAAATCCTACTTAGTAATTGTTAATAAATACTTCCTTAAGTATTAAATAAAGAATAATTCATATAAGTCTAACCCGAGAGCTGATATACAGAAAAATTTTCAATTTTTTTTTTTTAATAGGCCATAAATGTTACAAAAAGTATATATATATATAAAACGAAAAAATCACTAAAAGTATTTAATTAAAATATTTTTTAAAAAATTTAAGGTTAAGGGGTTCAATAATTCCTTAATATAGTTCCATAAATAATAGGAATTAAATAAAAATCCATAGTAAAATTTTTAATCACAAAAAACAATTTTTTTTATTATATTTATCTTTACGGCATCCCACATCATCTACATAAATTATGTTTTAATCAAGGATTAATGTTAACGTAAATAATGCTAAAAATAGAAACATAATTGATCGTAAATGGAATCAAGGGGATTATTTTAAATATGATAAATACTTTTAAACAAGACATTCCTTTCAGATAAAGAAAAGAATTATTACTCAGTTTAAAATTGTAATCAGATCAATTCTAAGTGTTATGATACTGGTTTAATGTAATCCTTTATTATTATAAATATTATATATATGTGATAGGGTATTATACACATTTTTTTCGGATATAAAATAATTAGTAATTTGTTTAAATTTATGAATATTTTTTCAAATAGTACATTAAAATTTTTGTTGACTGAAGTATGATTATGATAATACAAGAATATTCACGAAAAATATACACACTGTCACAAATCACGTGTCGAAAAAATTCTAAATCATTACGTAATATAAGTCCCGATGTCACACATAATATAGAGGAAAATATACAGCAAGGATTACTTACCGATGATATTGAAAGGGCTATATCCCAGAAGATCGCGAACTGTCAGCAGAAGCACAAGTACACTACTCACTGATGGTTGAGAGAGCACTGGTCTACCGGCGTTCTGCACCGGGGAGGGAGGGGTCGGAGGAGGTCGTACAAGTTCGGCTCTGGGGTACGGCTGGGTACGAGTGGGGTACAATTTAAGAAATAAGGAAGAAACCTGATTTATGTATTGTTTTTTTTAAAAAGGATTAAAAAAAATTATATATTTGATAAAACATTATTATATTTCAGGACTTTATTTTATACCCTTCATCCACTTATTTATGCTATATATCATCTGAACACCATTAGCAAAACAAAGCATAGAAAATAACCATGATTTTAATTTTTAAAAAGTAAAAATTTTAAAATGATGACATTTGCCTTGGATATAGTTTAAAAAAAAAAATTATTTATTAGTGCCAACGTCTTGGCCAGAATTTCTTGCCTCCATCAGGGCTAAGAACGATCAACATGATAAAAACCAATGAATTTATATTTATTTATTGAAATTTACAACTGTATAAAAAATTCATCGAGCAAATTTGAAGTAAGATCATAATGTTACGATACAGCATGTAGAGAGACTACCCAGTAGTAGAACTCTAAAAACATTTTACAATATAAGGTCACGAGGCCATCTTCTTTTCAGGCGTCTCGGAGGATTGCCAGGAATGGAAGAAGGAGCAAGGTTAGAAAATAATGGGTTTGGGTGGTTAGGGAGTTTACATCGGGTTCGAGCTAGATCGGTTACATAAGGAACATTTTTATGGATGGTTTTATTAGTAACAAAATAAGGAGCATTGAGGATTTTTCGAAGGGTTTCGGATTGGATACGAGAGGAATTTGAAGGTTTAGTGGAGCCCCATAGCTCAACTTTAAATAATTCTTTATTGTAAATTAAGTAATTCTATATTGTAAATTTTTAAATAATTCTTTCCACTGTATAATTTATTTATTACTCACATTTATATCTACATAAATAATATTATAATCCATCTACTAATGTCCATAGTTATTAATAAATTTTTTCTCTCCAAATGATGGTTGTTATCTTTTTGTTTTTTATAGCCCTGATGAAGACCTGAAAATCAGGTCGAAACGTCGGCTTAAATAAATATTTGTTTATTATTTATGTTGTTTGTTTGCTGACCGCACCTCCCCCCCCCCCCGATCATCTTCTCCAATCAGCAATCTATGGTCAACTTTCTACATCTCAATTATTTTTGTTTTTAAGTAGGTAGATAAGCCATAATCTGCATTTCAGTGCGATGTATACTCAGCGAGCTATTGATAGATAAGCAAAAAGTAAGTCATATTATTCTTTTATAATATGGGCATTTTCTTGCTTCTCTCCCCCCCCCAAAAAAAAAATACACGAAAGTAAAATATTGAATTCAAATTATCTGCCGTACTGTGAAGCTTATAACAACTTTTTCAAATTTACGAATAAATAGTACAACTTATACATTCCATTTGATAAGAAATTTAAATTGCATTTTAAGTTAGCAAAAATTTATCTTGAAAAAGTGTTTGAAAATCGAATATTTTAGGTTAAGGCATATACGGAATGCTGCTATCAAAAGTTGGGTCTGGAAATCTATTTTCTTCATGAGCCTATATCTCGAAAACTTAATAAGTGATTTAAAAAATAAAAAATAATTTTGAACATATATATTACTTATCCATCCATACCTCGCTTTATTTAAAATGTTTATTATTATTTATACTGTTGACTATAATCCTGTTTTTTGTTTAGTAAAGAAAAAAAAAGACATGTTCGGGAATGAGAGAAAATTGTTTTTTTTTTTTTATTTATTTATTTAATGTGAACAACAACTGTACAAAAAAATACAATAAGTAAATATGTTGTATGTTTCATATACACTTGAAAATCTTGGGAAGGAACCACCCATTAATTTAACATTAATTTAAACTAGAAGGTCCCGTGGCCATCTTCTTTTCAGACGCCTCGGAGGATTATCAGGGATTGTTAAGGATGAAAGATTAAGAACTAATAGGGTTAGGATGGTTAAGGAGTTTGGAATGAAGAGACGCATATCTGTTTGGGCCAAATCTGCAACGAATGGGATGTTAAGGTCTTTGAGAATGAGTTTATTTGCAACGTAATAAGGAGCATCAAGGATTTTACGTAGGATTTTGGATTGTAAGGATTGGATGCGAGAGGAATTTGATGGTTTGGTGGAGCCCCAGAGCTCAATTCCATATGTCCAAATTGGTCTGATTATTTTTTTTTTTTTTTCGGCCAAGACTCCCATTGGAGTCCTATACTGCCTAACCATGGTTGGGGGTCAAAGTTCTTCATTTTGTGGGAGCGCCACGCAATGAAAAAAGTCGACGTCCCAGGCCGGATTCGAACCAGCACCGCCAATAAACATCAAATTGGTAAGACTGTGTCTTAACCACTGAGCTATGGGCGGCCCTGGTATGATTATTGTAGTGTATACTAATTTTTTGTAATGAATGGGAAGTTTAGAGTGTTAGTCAAGTAAGTGTTGTAGCAATCGGAATCTACGAGCAGTTTCTTGTCGTTTCAGTTTTGTGTGTCGATTGAGAAAATTGTAAAATTAAAAATAATGGACAATATAAACACTTATATTAAGAATGAAATACATAAAAATAATGAAAATACGTAAAAGAGGAAGAACATTAAAAAATAAAAAAAATCATATATAGTTTTAGCATATAATTATATATTGTGACTTATAATTATATTATTATTTTATGCTCTGACTTTTTATATGCAGTTGGGCAGCGCATTTTTAATCAAGTATTTTTCTCTATTCCTCTTTTCTATTGTTAACCTCAAACACATTTTATCATTTTGAAATAACAACACATTCAGTAGGATAACTTTCAAAAAACACAATTTCCCTGGGCGGTACCGTTTCGCCACCTGTAACTATCGGATCTGAGGAATGCGGATTGGGGGGCATTGCACACCAGTAATTGCCGAAAGTTACCAGGACCGTAAGAGGAGAATGCATTAGCAGCAGACAATCAGGACTAATCGACAGGTAACACCAGTAGGTATTACCATAAGCTAATGGCATAGGTAATGGCTACTCAGGGAGGTTGCTACAACTATTGTGGGAGGAGGTGGGATACATCGGTGTATGCCCCATGGGGTCCAGGATCCCGCAAAACACCAGAGAAAATTTCATTCTCATATGAGAATATCATAAAACAAAATACCACTCCTAGGAAGATAAAAATTATAAAGTACTTTAGTGTACATTTAACTTGATTTAAAGCACGGAAAAAATTTATTTTTAGAAAAGGAAAATGTTCCGGGTGCGGTCAAATAAAAACTCAAATAGTGATTAAAGTATTTATATTGAGCAAAAGTACTTTGTCACTGAGTTCTAGTCTACATACCCAGATGAAGCCGTGCAAAGCGGGGCGAAGTCTTGGCTCAATATATATTTTTTTTTTAATAATTTATTTATTGTTATTTACAACTGAATACACATATATACAACAAGTAAGTTTGTTGTAGGTGACATAGTGACATGATACATACATGTTGAGAATCTACCCACTGATAGAACTCCAAAAACATTTCTAGAGAAGAAGATCTCGAGGCCATCTTCTTTTCAGACGCCTAGGAGGATTATTAGGTAATTAAGGAGGAGTCAGGTTAGAAACAAGTGGATTTGGGTGGTTGAGAAGTTTATCATGGAAGGAATGGTATCTGGTTCTGGCTTAATCGGCAACATATGGAATATTGAGGTCCTGATGGATGACTTGATTTGTGACAAAGTTAGGAGCATTAAGAATTTTACGAAGGTTTTTGGACCGTAAGGATTGGATTCTGGAGGAATTTGATGGTTTAGTGGAGCCCCAAAGCTCAACTCCGTATCTCCAGATAGGCCTTATCATAATCATGTAGATCAGTCTTTTGCCTCAATATAAATAGGTTAATCACTATTTTTAATGCACCCTATTACGTATCCAACAGAACACTATACCATGACTTTCATATCCCTTTTGTCCTTGACCTCATACCAACTAAATTTTTAAAACTCCATGTACACCTTTCCAATCATCCTAATCCTTTGGTTCAAACCTTATCTAGTTCCACCCATCCTTACAGCCCACCTAGAAGGTTGAAACAGCAGTGGCCAAGAGACTCATTGTAAAATAAAAATGGGCAATTGGAGTTCTTCCACTGGTCAGATTCTCCACTCAAGTTGAGTATTTGCGGCTATAGCGCACTTGCTCATCCTCCACTGGCTCACTACCAATGATGTGGCGAGAGGGATGCGCTTGAATCTTTTGAGCTCAGCTCTACTCCTCACACGTGGGGAATAGAGTGGGCTCAGGGATCCTCCAGTCGATTGTAAATATTGTATATAAGAGTGTAAATGTGACTAGAGATTAATTTATTTTTTTATACACATAGTTTGATTATGTTAATTTTCTTTAGCATTCTATTTGAATATATTTTAAGAGAGATTTTATGTACTTTTTTATTTTATTTCTTTATTTATTTTCATTCTTATTTTATTTTATTCTAGTATGAATGTGATAATTCATCACTATTACCTATTGCTCACAATTGTGTGGCAGATTGTAGTATCTATCAATTAAATAAAGTTTTTTTTTTAACACAGAAAATAAAATCATTATTTAAGTTATAATTTTGCCGCAACCGAACCATCTTCCTTTTCTATAATTACACGCGGTCAACAATCGATCTTCCAAATTTACTATTTTTCTCAATTATAGACGTAATCATAAATTAAAAGGATTTTGTCATTTTAAACCTCATTAAATTCAAATTAACTGGTCCATTTTTTGTTGATTTATTTTTTGTATTAATAAAAACATCTTAGCTAATTTGGCAAATTAAAAAAAAAAAAAGAAGTTAAACCACTTGGCCACAACCAATTAAAACAAGCTCAACAGATTCGTTTTAAGTATTATGGGATGTTCGTAAAGAGGAAAATACAGTATAACAATTAAACACGTGATAGTACAAGAGCCCAAGAGGAGGAAAAAGGCAGTTATTTCACCCCAATTTTTGATTACATTAATGAAAACTATGTATAATTAATAATCAAAATTGATGAGTCTGCCAAGTATAGGTAGGGGGAATAAAAAATGGCGGCTGTTTCAAAGCGATAAAAATTTAATTTTTCATTCGGAGCTCTATATCTTCAAAAGTAGGAACAACACAAGAAAACCTAATAGAACGTCATTTAAAGAAGAGTAAATTTCCTAAAATATGAGTCCTAATAGGATTATATACGCTAAATAGTTTTCGTGATAAACGGAACATTTCATAAAAATGTTGTATGGGGCGTACTGAAAGATCAGTGGTTAGTGAATTCATTGTGAAAATTTTTTTTCCCAAAAACCATACAGATGTCTATTAGCTCTCAAATTAAAGCTAGTTTAAAGAGCTATAAAGTAGTTTATGATGATTATCTTCGCAGGAGTAATAATTTACATGAAATTAGCTAAAATAAATTGATTTATAATTGTTCCGACAAATTTTCATTTGCTAAATTCATATTCATATGTGAATATCATAAAAACTACTACCTCTACGAAGATAGGTATCATAAACTACTTTATAGTAAGTTAAATTTCCTTTATTTTGAGTGTTGGCAGACATATGTGCGTCTTATGGATCTAGAGATATATTTCTTCAAAATCCAATATTTTATACGAACAACTAGAAATTAACATTTTGTGAATTTATTTTGTTATATATAAAAAAAAAACTACTATTCCAACAAAGATAAACATAATTAACTATTTTGTAGTAAATTTAACTAGCTTTAATTTGAGCGCTAGAAGACATCCGTCCAATGGTTTTTTATAAATCAAACCTATTGTCTGAACAACTATAAATCAATTTATTTTAGCAAATTTCATGAAAATTACTACTCCTACGAAAATAAACGTCATAAACTACTTTATAGCTCATTACACAAACTTCAATTTGAGTGCTAATAGACATCTGTACGTCACATAGTTCCTGAGATATAGATTTCTCAATATTGTCGATTTTTAAGAAATTTTGCTTTTTAAAAAGCTATATCTCGAGAACTATTCGACGTAAATAGCTCTTTCAATGCTAATATTTCAGCAAATTTACTCTTTTGTGAATAATGTTCTCTTAGATTTTCTAGTGTTGTTGGTAGTTTTTAAGATAGAGCTCCGATTAAAAAAATAATGTTTTTTTAAGGTTTTGTAACAGCCGCCATTTTTTATTCCCCCTACCTATACATGGCAGACTCATCAATTTTGACTAGTAATTATACCTAGTTGTCATTAAAGTAATCAAACATTGGAGTGAGATAACTGCCTTTTTTTCTTTCCGGCTCTTGTACTACAAGGAGAGGTACTACCGTCATCAGGCAAACATCATTTTTGAAATGAATTTTCTTGTAAATACTTTGATTATACATGTTATATATTGTAATATTCTTAGTTTATATGTATTTTATTCAATACCAGATGGGCCTTTCATGGTTAACAATTCATTATGGGGGAGTAGTCTTGTGCGAAAGACTCTCCCAAATGTTTACAAGGCTATAAATATTGAAGGATTACGAATAATAAAGATGATATATATAAAATAAATAGACAGAAATAATAATACTTGAAAAGAGAGAAAAAGAAAAATTAATAAAAAAAGTAATAATATGTATAATGAGGTGTTAATAGTAGACCGTAGAAGATGCTTAGGGGAGCGGTCAGCAAATAAACACAGATTTATTTTTTTGTGCCGACGTTTCGACCTGAATTTCAGGTCTTCATCAAGGAGAGATTCAAACTTGAGTTCACTCTTCAAAGTTCAGATCTCCTAAAGAAATCTTATTGGAGTTCTATCAATGGGTAGTTTCTCCACATGCCTGTCCAATTTACTTGTATATATTTTTAATATAGTTTTAAATATTAATAAATAGATTACAAAACAAAAAAAACTTTAAAATAAATCAATTGGTATCCATGTTAAGTCTCAACACACTTTATTACATCAACAATCCAACGTTTCGGCCAATTCGGCAAGGACAATCTTACATATAAATTTACACCTCACATCCAATCCTTAAAATAAACGTTTTTCTGTCGTCAACTATGAGTTAGTGGTGTTAAGTTGATCTAAAATTAAAAGTTTAAAAATTAATGGAATTTTGGCAAAATATAGTAATTAATGACTTGGGCAGAATAGCCTGCAAAACGTTTTTTAATGAATTTGATGTGAGGTGTAAATTTATATTTAAGATTGTCCTTGAGGATGACCGAATTGGACGAAACGTTGGAATGATGATGAAGTAATAAGGAGTGTTGACACTTAACATTAATACCAATTGATTTATTTAAAAAATAAATACCAACCTCAAGAAATTGAAAAGATTATATATAAAAAAAGGTTATTGGGATTGGTACCCCTCCTACTACCATGACGACCTGATTATACTATCAGCACACCTGCTTTAATCCATGTTATTAACATTATTATTATCGTTATTATTACAAACTCTTTTAGTACAAACAGCCTGGTAAAAGTAATATATATTATGTTATGTTTAGCAATCGCTCTTGAGATAGAGCACTGGAGAGTGGGCTTAAGTCTTACACAGTTTTGCTTTTATGTCCTTAATGGCCTCATCGCTCCGGAGAAATTTCCGGCCCAGTAAAATATTATAATTTAACCGGGAAATATTAGAACAACACAACATTAAAAAATACACAGGTATACTGTGCGTGCTTCCTACGTTATTTCTAAACCCTGTTATCCATTTTTATTTTTTTTTAAACTACTTTATTTTTCATTTGAATTTTAACAAACATAAATGAATCATTGCTTAAAAAGTACAATACTAAGCAGTAGGTAAGACTGGACTTTTCGGTTAACAGCACAATGTAATGTTGTTATTATGTACTAAAGTATGTGTATATGTAACTAAACTATAACTTATGCTTTGCTTACTAACTTACTATGCGAGGTAAAAATTTTTCAAAAAAAAGGTAATAAGAGACGAAAACGAGACGCACAAGTACAACTTAAAAACTGATTGATTGGCCGAATCTGTCCGTCTTTACATATACACTTTAAAGCTGATCAGGCATTCGGTCAGCTGACAGGCCGTGACTCGCTCTCCTTCTGCCTCCTCTCCAACCAGTTTACGAACAATCCTCGTAAACTGTATTTAATAAATAAAATATTTTTTATTGAGTCTGGCACTCAGGACTGCTATACAAGATCCATAAAATCCTACCCCCTACATACTTCCTCATTATCCGTTCTTATCCCTCCGGCAGTTTATTTTAAGTAAATTACAACAGCGCTTATTTATATCTAATCCGTCAATCTGCTGGAGTACCTCGAGGTAGTATCCTTGGTCCTATCTTTTATACCGTTTTTACAGCTGACATCTCAACCCATCCTAACACTATCCTCACCACGTATGCCGATGACACATATCTACTGTCAATGAACAATGTTCCTTACATTGTATCCTAAAGCCCCATCACCACCCTTGAAGAAAGGTGCCAAAAATGAAGGATTAAAAATAGTTCCAATAAATCCCACCAAATCACATTTACCCTTCGTCGTAAACTCATGACCTCTTGCTCCACAGTATCCTTTAATAATACCCCACTTATTCCTGTCGAACAGATCCATTACTTAGGACTATATCTGGTCAAACGACTGACATGGAATCCTCATACAAGCCTGAAAAGATACGAGACTGCTCGTCGATTACGAATATTACAACATTTACCAGACAGTCTAAACTGCCAATCCATTACAAAAGACTGATCTACAAGGCCTTACGGACAAGGCCAAGGACATACGGAGTTGAGCTTTGGGGCTCCACTAAACCATAAAATTCCTCCCGAATACCATCAAATCGATCCTCATATGTTGCCGATTTGGCCAGAACCAATACTTCCATGATAAACTTCCCAACCACCCAAATCCACTTGTTTCTAACCTGGTTTGTCCTTCATTACCCAATAATCCTCCTAGGCGTCTGAAAAGAAGGTGGTCTCGAAATCTTCGAGCCCAAGAAAGGAAAAAAGGCAGTTATCTCACCCCAATTTTTGATTATTTTAATGAAATCTATGTATAATAGTCAAAATTCATGAGTCTGCCAAGTATTGGTAGGGGAAATAAAAAATGGCAGCTGTTTCAAAGCGATAAAAAAAATTAATTTTTCATTCGGAGCTCTAAATCTCAAAAAGTAGGAACAACACAAGAAAACCTAAGAGAACCTCATTTAAAGAAGAGAAAATTTGCTTAAATATGAGCCCTAATAGAGTTAACTAGCTTTAATTTGAGTGATGATCGACACTTGTTGTTCTATGGTTTCTGAAATAAAGTTTTTCATAAATCAAACTTATTGTTTGAACAACTATAAATCAATTTATTTTAACAAATTTCATGAAAATGGCTACTCCTACGAAAATAAACGTCATAAACTACTTTATAGCTCAATAAACTTACCTTAATTTGAGTGCTAATAGACATCTGAACGTCAAATGGTTTTTGAGATATTGATTTTTCAAAATAAATTCTCTAACTACTGATCTTTCAGTACGTTTTAAGAAATGTTGCTTTTTAAAAGCCTATATCTCGAGAACTATTGAACGTAAATAGCTCTATCATGGCTAACATATTAGCAAATTTACTCTACTTTAAATGATGCTCTCTTTCATTTTCTAGTGTTGTTGGTAGTTTTTAAGATATAGAACTCCTAATGAAAAATTAACGTTTTTTTAAGGTTTTGGAACAGCCGCCATTTTTTATTCCCCCTACCTATACTTGGCAGACTTATACTAATAGTATAACAGGGTGTCACCGTTGATAGTCTCCCCTGACGCTAGCTCGCCACTGCAATAAGAATATCAAGGTTGTAAGGACCAAGACTTACAGGCTTAATCACCTGCTACCTTATACTAATCTCCCTTTCCGCCTCTGATGAAACAAACGAAATGAACGATCAACAAAAGGGTGCTGAGGGCAGCCGTACTCTACGGAGCACCTATGCTTACCTATACAGAACCTTAAACGGACAAGAGGCTCCAACAGTTTCAGTGCGGTTTACACAGACGTATAGTGAGACATACTTCACTTCACAGAGCAAACACGTACCACATACATAAGAAACTCGAACTACCGACTGAAACAGAATTTATATCGAAGAGGCATATCAAATTTTTTTACAGCTTCCAGTACTGTACGAACTTATTTTTCAGGACTGACACCGACAGGACGGTCATAAAGATGGCAGACCCACACAGAATCAGACTCGACTCATATTCCAATTTTCAGGCGAATGCACTCTCCTCATTCCCCTCTTAAAATGCATTTGAAATGCAGTACAAAAGATAATCATAGCTACCAATTCCCTATATATATATCAATCCTGTTAAGCCACCTCAAATCGACTTGTCTCTTTAACTAAAAAAAAAAAGAAAATAAACGCTGGCCATAATATATAATAAATACAACCAAATACATAAATCTAATTTAAAAAAAAAAAAAAGGAAACTTTCCAAAAATATAGAACAAATTTTGAAATAAAAAGGTCCTTCAATTTTAGAACAAAAAAACTATTATATAAAAAACCCAAAGACTAAAACTTACAATTAAAAAAAAATTGCTCGTAACAATTTTTTTTTCGCTAATTGATGAACTCCGATTGTTCGGGGTTCTGAAGTCCGTTCCGAGAGATCGGAGGCGATGTTCAATCCACGTCGGTGGGCCCACACAGCGAAGCTGCGCTCCGATAAATCACACAAGGTATGGTGAATGAAGTAAAGGGAGTGGGCAACCGTACTATACCAAGTCGACAGGGCGACTGTACCTTTGCTACTGAACTTAGCCCAAAACTTGTATTGTTGTGGCTAATAATCATACTGGCCGGTATTTCACCACAAGCATTAATTCTCATTTAAGACAAAACATACTTATAACGTAAATTTTTTTTTTACTTTATTTATTTTATTCACAACTGTAAAAGTATTTTTACAACCAGCGAATGAGATGTAGAGAGAGTGAAAAAAAAATAATAAAAAAAAAAAGAAGTCAATTATAACATAATTAAATCTATTTACTACCTCTTTAAAAATACATTTACATTTTAATTTATATATATACATGGCGTTAACAAAACCCTTTAGATCCATGGGCTTAGAAGATAAAAAAAATTGTAATTTATTTCTAAAATATTAGGCGGTGATCACAAAAAACTCTTTTATATATTAGAAAGGTACAAGTCTTTAAGGAAATATCCAGTTTATAAGAAGTTGGCTGTGAAAATAAATTTTTTATTCTCCATATCGTGAGTAACTAATTGAGCTGCGATGTTAGTCAATATTTCAATGCCAATTATCAAGAGAAGCATTGATTACGTTGGATAATTCAATTTGATATAGGCCTCTGAATATATCCATAATTAAATTCATGAATATATGCATAATGTACATATCATATGTCAGGACCAACCCATGTTCATACTAATGAATATTAAACATATTCGTCAATGAAGACCAAATATTTGTGCTACATAAAATGAATAAATCAATGTTTAAAATAAAGAAGATTTTATATATTAATTTAATTTTCTGAAAAAAAGAAAAAGGTGACATTTTTCTAGAAAATAAAAACAACTTGAATTAAAATTTAATCATTAAAATTTTTTTTTTAATTTAGTTAAAAAGAATAGTGTCTAATCTGCAGGATTTACCCATCATTAACACCCCACTTGTTCCCCTCGACCAAGACTGAAAAGAAAGAAAACTGCACGTCGATTTTGACTATTACAGCATTTACTAGACAAACGGTCTAAACTTCCAACACATTAGAAAAGACTATATGACTGTAATAAGGCCTGTCTAGACATACAGAGTTGAGCTTAAGGGCTTTGAATTTCGTCGATCCAATGGTTACAGTTCAAAATCCTCAATGCTCCTTACTTTGCCACAAATAAAATCATCCATAAAGACCTTAATGTTCCATGTGTTGTAGATTTTTTTATGACCAGATACCAGTCCTTCCATGATGAATTTCCTAGCTTCCCCAACTTTCTAGTATGGCTTCTCCTTTATTATCTGGTAATCCTCCTAGGAGTCTGAAAAGAAGATGGCCTCATGATCTTCTCCTCTAGAAATGCTATTATCTAGAAAATATTCCTAGATTGACGTAGATTTTCTACAACGGAAGAACTGACAGCCGAATTGGAGAGGTATTTTGCAGGCCTGAAGGAATCTCATTTTCGAGATGGGATGAAGGCATTGGAACATCGCTGGATCAAATACATTAGTCTGCAGACAGAATATGTTGAACTAATAAAAGTAGTTCCATCGAGGTAAGACACTTCTTTCTAGTACATTACGAGAACTCTTCAAACCACCCTCGTATTTTAATTAATTCAAACAAATTTTTCGTTGTAAATAGAACTGTCCTTTCTGCACACTCTAACCTCAAAATCTTATTAATAACTGAAATATCTAGATGTAGAAGTAGCTATGTACACTTCAAGACATAACAACCTCCAACAAAAAAAAAAATTAAACACTATTTTCTTAAAATTTACTATTTATAAGATAACACCTTCATCCATATACCCCTTCAATTATGCTCTTTACGCTTTATACGGAAAGGTGGGTAAAAAACTTAATCTATCAGGTTATACTTCAAAACATTAGACGCATTTGTTGCTAGAGAATATATGATACAAATATAGTATCGATATAAGACATTTACAGATAAAAATTTCAATACTTCAATATCATCGATTAAAATACTCGATATTAAGTATCATTCCAAAATCTAAAACGCTTTTTTGTAAGTAAAATTGACTCCAACATGAGCTAATATTACCCCTTCTATATATTTACAAATATTTTTCGTTATCTTTCTCTAAATTACACATTATATAAAAAGGAAAGATAATTATGAGAGATAGTTGACCGTGGATGATGAATGAGGAGAACATAATTGGGGGTGCGGTCAATGAAAAACACAAATAAGTACGATTAACTTATTTTAATGTGCCAACGTTTCGGCTAGAGTTTCTAGCCTTCTTCAGGGCTAAAAACAGAACAAGATAAAAACCACTGTAAGTATAGAAAAATAAAAAAAAAAAATAAAAAGAAAGTATAAACAGAATAATTTTACAAAATAGAATTAATAAAATGAAGTGATGAGAGAAGCGGGAAATAAAATGTATACATAGGTAATTGAAAAAGTGGGTAAAATAACATAATTAAGGAAATGAAATAAAAATAAAGTTATATAATGCAAAGAAGTAGGAACATATTAGTTATTATTAATTTAAAATTAAAATATGAAAAGAAAATGAAAATTGGGAGGAAGAAAATATATGTAACAATAATAGATGATAAAGAGGCAAATTATAAGTATAGTGTACAAAACTTATAACGCGGGTAAGGAAAATGGATAAAAGTGGAGAAAATAAGGGGAAAGAGTAAAATAAAGAAAGGAGAAAGAAAAACGAACCTGTTCGCTGGAAGATCAAACGCCTAATGGAAAACAGCGCTAATGGTGGTCAAACCCAGAATTAAAAAAGCCGTTACAACAATGACTAAGTGTTGGAAAAAGGAAAGATGTATCTGCTTAAGGGAGGAAATATAATTAGATATATAGATAGGAAAAAACTGAAAATTAATATGGAAAAAAGGTTAAACAGAGTGAGAAGTCAGTCATCTATCTGTTTCAATCAAGATAAGCCCTGCCAAGTGGGCCGAAACTTTAGTTAAGAATAGTTTTTTCTACTATTTTGTACCTTTACTCGTATTTACCGCCATCTGGGCCCTGTTTCATAATAAAGTACAAATTAATACTATTAAACTTGTAGTTTGTATTGGGTACAATTTCACTGACTGATGCAATTCTGCCAGATATTTTTTTTACTTTCAAACTCACTTGTAATTTATAGTTTGTGTACTTGTATTTATGGACTAATACTATTACCTTCATTATGAAACAGGCCTCTGGAGTATCATCCTACAATATACTTTTAGTAATAATTCACTTTGGAAAACATTAGAATTTTTTTTTTCCGGAAAAGTATCATAGAAATATATAAAATTATACGAATATAACACTTCTATAAATATCACATCTTAGCTATTTATTCGATGCTAAATTGTTATAGAATCAATATTGAAAATACAAAGAATAATTTTATGGAGTTAATTATGCTTTCAACTGGAAGACTTATACAAAAGCTTAGGTGAAATTTAAAAAAAAAAGTAATTTAATAATTACGTCCACAAGACTAAAGTTTAACTGACGAAATGGATATCTGCGCATGCGTCCGCTCAGTCAGTGTAAAAACAAACTTTATATTTACGTGTTCTTCGTCACTCTCCATTGCTTTCAACGACTTTCTATGTTAAATATAATACTTTCTTAAATATTTGGCTTTCCAACGCTATATAATAAATCTATATTACTACTCTTAATTCGAGAAATGTGTTTTCAAACAGAAACAAATATTGTTCTCTTATCTCCTAAAGTTTTTTTTTTCTTAATAACTTTATTGAAATTGACAAATGTATATTATATAATACATTTAGTAAATTTGATCTTAGTTAAAATAGAGTGTTACAAGCTTGTAGAGAAACTAACCATTGGTAGCACTCTAATGACATTTTACATTATCAGGTCTCGTGGCCATCTTCATTTCAGGTGCCTCGGAGGATTGTCAGGAATGGAAGAGGATGTAAGGTTAGAAACTAGGGAGTTTGAGTGGTTAGGGAGTTTATAATGGAAGGAGTGATATCTGCTTCGGGCTAGTTCAGTTACATAGGGAACACTAAGGTCTTTATGGATGATTTTATTTGTGACAAAGTAAAGAGCATTGAGGATTTTACGAAGGATTTTGGATTGTAAGGATTGAATACGAGAGGAATTTGAAGGTTTAGTGGAGCCCCAAAGCTCAACTCCATATGTCCAGATTGGCCTTATTACATTCATGTAGATCAGTCTTTTGTAATGTGTTGGAAGTTTAGAACGTTTGTCTAGTAAGTGCTGTAATAGTCGAAATCGACGTGCAGTTTCATGTCTTTTCAGTCTTGTGTGAGGATTCCAGGTTAATCGTTTGTCCAAATGTAGTCCAAGGTAGTGGATCTGTTCAACAGGGGTAAGAGTAACAATATTAAATGAAACTGCAGGGCAGTCGGTAGGTTTACGAGGAAGGGTAAAGGTGATTTGATGGGATTTGTTGAAATTTATCTCAATCCTCCAATTACGACACCATTCTTCGAGGGCTGTGATATGGGATTGGATAGTTTGGGATACAATTAATGGGTTATTATTAACTACGAGCACACATGTGTCATCGGCATACGTGGTGATGATAGTGTTAGGATTGGTTGGAATGTCAGCTGTATAGACGGTGTAGAGGATGGGATCAAGGGTACTACCTTGAGGAACACCAGCGGACTGAGAATAGAGGGATGAATAGGAACCGTTGTGGTTTAGTTAGAATAGTCTATCGATAAGAAAGGAACGATCTTCTAAAGTTAACAGTCAAATTATTTTTTAGTTTATCCATTTTTCAGTACTTGTAAAAATGCTCAAGGCTATACCTCTCTCGGGTTAATGCCCTTAATTTGTGGGATGTATTGTACTTATAGAGATACTCCCCCTTACTATATATTTCATATATAGGTATGTGAAAGTAAAAAAGAACTACACTAAAGTTGTTTATAATTAATAATTAAAATAATTATATTAACCAATATGATGTTTATTTCTGTTTTTGATCCGTAGTTTTTCAGAAAATAATTATTCTGGGTCCCCATGTCTTACTGTGACATGGGCCCAAAATTACTCAATGAGGGGGACCCTTTTCCCAGCCGGGATGATTAAGAACAAACACAAGTTTCTCCCCTACCTGCTCCGAATCCCCGCAACTTTCCCTTTTTCAGGATTGATTAATTAATCCAGAATAAACGAGGAAGCAAAAAGGACCACTCACAGTTGGGAAGTGCTGAGTAACACATTCGCCAATCGGGGAGCATTGTCCCGACTCTCAAGGGAGTTAGTTAGCTTTCATTGAACAGTTTATCCATTCGATGGCTCATCATTCTGCATCCATCTTTTGTTTGGAACGAGCCATCAAGAACGAATATATCATATAAATATAATCGTTTAATTTTCTTGAAACTGTTATTATTAAACGAAATATATGAAATATTGAAAAAAACTCAAGTAGTAATGACTATTTTAATTGAGCTAACGTTTCGTCCCACGTTGCAGGTCTTCGTCAGGACTAAAAAAGATACAAACACTTAAATTACAAAGGTATACAATTTTTTTCAGAAGAAAAAAAAAACAATTTAACATAGGGTCACCCCCTTTTTCATCTCTTAATTTGTACTTTCTTTTATATTTCTTCTATTTATCTGTTACTATTTCCGTTTTCATTAATTGTTTATAATAATAATAAAGGCTTAACGAACCCGAAGGTTCGATGCCGATACCACCAAACGCTCTTTGCATACATCCTTCCAGTGATGCCCCTCCAAACCCAATTCCACTAAATCAGTTTTAACACAATCCTCCCATCTACGTTTCGATCTACCCCTCGGACGTTTACCCGTTGGTTCAGTGTTTATTACCATTTTAGGAATTCGCTCGTTACTAAGCCCTACAACCTTATAATGCTATAACTTGAATTATATTTACCGGGTGTAGGTACCTTAATTCAGCGTTGTGTAATCTCCTAAATTCTCCCGTTAATTCATCCTTTTTCGGAACGAATATTTTGCGTAATACTTTATTTTCGAAAACCTTAAGACGCTGTTCATCCCTTATTGTAAGAGGCCACGCCTCGCATACATAAAGAACAGTGGGAAGGATAATAGTTTAGTAATTTATAATTTTTATGTTTTTCGATAGAAGGCGCGAGCTAAGCAGTTCCGAAATTGAAAAATAACAAGCATTTCCCGCCTTCAACTTAGCTTTTATTTCCTCATCAATTTCGTTTTTTCTAGTTACCGTAGAACCTAAATACTTAAACTTATCTACCTGTTCAAACGTATTTCCTCCTATATCTATATCACCGAAATTACTCGCGTTTTTACTGCTAACCATATATTTTGTTTTATCCATGTTCCGGGTAACCTACGACAACCGAAAGGTTGAATTGGAGGGGCACCATAATACGTTATGGCATAGAATATAATTTTAAAAGAAACATTCACAAGTACGAAGCTAAAATAGCTTTAAAAATAAAAACTAACACTGTTTAAATAAATTTTAAATAATAATATAACTAAAAAAACTTACAACGAACTACGATAACTAACTGATTTAAAGGAAGAGAGAAGCGATGAACTATTCTTGCAAAGTGAAAACATTGTTATAGGTAAATTAGATTGGCGGGCTCGCTGCGATGAGAATATTCAATTTAAAAAGGGTCCTTTTTTATATATCCTTCTCCTTGTTTCGAATTATTTTCTCAACATATCAAATTTCATTTCGTCAATTTAATATCTATAGACTAATATGAAAAATACGTTTCCAGATTGTAAGTAATACTTAATTAGAAAAAAGATAAAACTATATTCTATCCTTTAAAATGTTTAAACATAAAATATAACATACAAAATTATTTTTTGTTCCTTTTAATATAGATAAATAACATTAATATATACTGTATATTCCTCATAAGACTTCAAACATAAGAACATCACACCAAGATGTCAATATAAAGGCCCTACCTACCTTTTCAACATTGTTATATTTATTATAATATATTACATTTTAAAATATCAGCATCAGCATATTCAAAATTACTGCTTGATGTTAAATAAAATAAATTATAAATTTTAACTTTAAATATGTTTTTTAAATATTAAATATTACATTTACAATTGCAAGAACTGATGATTTAGTAATTATTCTGGTTAAAAAAAATATTTATATAATTAAATCTATATCGCTTCAACCTATGAAGGGTCAGTGGATGCAGTACTTTATAAGAAAGTACTGTTTAACCAACGGTTGTGCAAAGAGGTGATTTGGTCAGCATTACAGATTTTTACCCATATAAGGTTACCCAATTTATGAGGCTGGGTAAACCCTGGAGGGCTCCCAAATCCCCAGGGATGACTCACGGCTACAGTAACAGAATAAATAATTATCTGACACAGCCGGATTCAAACCTTTGGAGTTAGTAGCATAAAGCCTTACTGCTGAGCTAATCGCGACTATTTATATAAATATTAACTTTTAACAGAATCTTTGTAGAAGTCCCTGATATAGGCTTTAAATTCACAAATAAATAAGTTTTGTTGATTTGTGTACTTTTACTGACTGCTCCCACGACCATTTTCTTCTCAAATATAAATATTAAAATTGCCTATATATTTTATTTTATTAGGTCTAGTGTTATCTTATATATATCTTATAATTTTATAATAATAGAATACTAAATATTAAACCCGAAGGCTTCTATGCCGATACCACTAAACGCTCTCTGTGTACATACTTCCAGTGATACCCCTCCAAACCCAATTCTACTAAATCAGTTTTAACGGAATCCTCCCATCTACGTTTCGGTCTACCCCTCGGAAGTTTACCTGTTGGTTCAGTGTTTATTAACATTTTAGGGATCCGATCGTTACTAAGCCCTACAACCTTACACGCCCATCTTACACGCCACAATGCTATAACTTGAATTATATTTACTGGATATAGGTCCCTTAATTCAGCCTTGTTTAATCTTCTGAATTCTTCTGTTAATTCATCCTTTTTCGGTTCGAATATTTTGTGTAATACTTTATTTTCGGAAACCTTAAGGCGCTGTTCATCCCTTAGTGTAAGAGGCCACGTCTCGCATCCATAAAGAATAGGTTTTTTTAAACTCTGATAAATTAATGTACAAAAATAATTGAAAAAACTAAGAGAGAAAACAAAGAACAAGTGAGGTGGAGGAAGGATGATGTGGAACTGTTAGACATTTCATTTTCTCGTAAATATTACGAGGTTCCCAAACAAGTTGCCAATAAAATCCGCTAGGAGCTCCTATGCATTTAATATTTATCCAGGACTTTAAATTAGACTGTTCACAATCCTATACTCATGACTAGGGATAGGATTTTTATGTGCTAAAAAATCCGAAATATATGCAAATAAATTGTCAAATATTTAAAATAACATGTATTTATAAATTTTGTATTATTCAACAATATAAATTACTAATTAATTAGTAATTTTATAACTTAAAAAAAGTTACATAAATATGTATTTATTATATGAATAATATTTTAACGAAATTATTTTAAAATATGTACTTAGAGAAAACATAGCTGTTCAATAACAAGACATTAATTAGTAATTGTAATTAAACTAATTGATTAATAATTACTCATAATGAATTATGAATAAAGTATAAATTGAAATAAAGAATAATCCTTATTAAAAAGAAAAAGGAAAACTTTAGAAAAATAATTAAATTTTTGAAAGAAATCAATTATTCAGCAGGGTCAGTTACAAACTTATTGCAGATTAAATGCATTTTTAAATTTTCAAATAAAAATCTTCGTCGCTTTGACCGCAGAATGGACTTGTACCGGCTAAAAAATCTTTCAACATCTACTGATATTATAGGGGCATACTTCAATGAAGCTATTTCCATTGCATCTTGTTCGGTATTCTGCATCACCTGGGCGGCTGTGTCATCATTTCTTATAATAAAGAATAAGACCCTTGCTCTTTTTAATTGATTCTGAGAAATTCTCGATATAATTCTGTGTGAAAATTTATTATTGCCACTGCTTTTAATTTGTGTTCAATTGTGTTGATAAATGAGAAATTTCACTTTTATGTTTCTTGCGTTCTCTTGAATTTTACGTTGTTGCTGCGAAAAATGTATTTACAATTGAACAAATAATTTAAGGAAATATGTGATTCCGGACAAAATGCCTAAAAATATTTTTAAAATAACAAATATTTCAGAAAATATGTAAAAAAGCCAAATAGTTAAAAATATGTGAAATAAAAATGGCTTCTTTTGGCCAGAAATGTCTTGAAACATCTATAGTTAGTAAGGAATCGCAGATATCATGGTCAGGTAAAAATATGTGAAAACATAAAAATCCTATCCCTACTCATAACATTATGGATGCTAAAACTTTTTACATTTAACACATCATGAAGAGAAGTATGGACATGGAATAAAATCATTAGCAACAAAGAACCTCTGAAGATTACTGAATAACTGTTATTAATTACAATTACTGAATAACTGTTATTAATTACAATTACTGAATAACTGTTATTAATTACAATTACTGAATAACTGTTATTGGTGGGTTGCGGGTCATGATACCTGTAATCAGAGTGGGCAAAAAATAGCTATAGTTGAAACTAACAGCTAAAGTTGCCATGGATACGACCCTAATTCATGAATGAACCATTGATAAATAAACACCGTAACCATGGCAATTTTAGTTACTGATTTCAACTATAACTAATTGTTGCCCATCTCTGCCTGCAATACACAAATCAGCTCTCGTATTTTATACTTAATAGCAAACAAATATTATTAAATCTCTAAAAACATCTACCAAAAAAATAAAAATAATTTTGAATATTATATATCTGATTAAAAATAACAATGATAATAAAACAAAATGTAATTTTTTATGAACAGTCGAAACTCTGCATGTTAAAATTGAAAATTCCTTTAAAATTGTATATAGAGAATTATAACACAAATTTAATAAATAATAAAATATATTTATACACATTAAATATTCTGAG
>NW_027106340.1:66082-66385 GCF_000696795.3 Halyomorpha halys | reverse complement strand
TTTAAATAAGTTTACTCATTTTGGTTTGCCATCTCTCAATTTTAATATTTAAAAATGATATTTTTTTAATTCAATGGGTTCGATCGCCACAGAGAAAGTTTATAAAACGAATTAACTTAACAAGCTCTTACCTGGAAATAGATTTCGACGTCGATGGAACCAATATGGCATCCTTCCTAAACGGTCACTAAATTAATAATAATAATAAAATAAAACAAAATGTAAGTTTTTATGGACAGTCAAAATTGGAAATTCCTTGAAAAGTGTATATAGAGAATTGTAACACAAATTTAATAAATAATA
>NW_027106340.1:49623-65847 GCF_000696795.3 Halyomorpha halys | reverse complement strand
GAACATTCTCTAGATGTTCTAGGAATTCATTAATTATTTGCTGAGTTTAAATAAGTTTACTCATTTTGGTTTGCCATCTCTCAATTTTAATATTTTAAAAATGATATTTTTTTCAATTTAATGGGTTCCATCGCCACAGAGAAAATTTATAAAACTAATTAACTTAACAAGCTCTTACCTGGAAATATACTTTGAAGTCGAAGCAACCAAGATGGCACCCTTCCTAAACGGTCACTAAATTATTATTTCACAACGTTTATTTCTTGTAATAAATTAAACTCGATATTTACCAAATCAAAAAGAGAAAACACGTGATAATCTAATTTAATAGACAAAAATAAAACGACTTCAAATTTTTTGTTAAAATCACATAAAGCTACTGTCGAAGGGGTGGTGTGTAATTATTAAGTTTTTAATTATTAATGTTCTTGTATACTGATCACACCCCACATTCATATACTCACATATATTAATATACATCAAACTTCAACACAATATAAAATAGAAAAAACAATTTTCACTTTTTGTACTATAATGACTGGGAAACTATTTTAGATGTACATACTTCAAATATGGCCAGCGAAAATGAATGTTCTACTCAGAAATGCAATGTTCGCGAGCGGCGAATAAGTAGCCAACTAAACGGCGCGAAAAATCGTATATGTATAAAACATATTTAAGAAAAAAATTCATTTAAAACGACGAATTGTTTATACTAAATTCAATATTTTAAAACCAGAAAGTATTTACAGTAATTACTTTATGATTTGTTTTTGATTAAAAGGAATATATATTTGCATTATAAAAGGAATATGATAATATAAAAATTGTACAAGTCATTCATCATAATTGTATTTGTAAAATATTCAACAAAAAAATAAAAGATTTCTAATTAAAACACAATATTTATCTTTTATTATTAAAAAAATAAAAACAAAAAACATAGTTCTTCATTTTACCACTGTGATGTAGGTATATGGCTCAGGTTCCCTCTTCTGAAAAAAAAAAAATTAGATGAAATACATTCTACTCTGGATTTTCTTTTTAGGAAGTCTGGTAAGTCAATTTCAATACATCTTTTGAGGTTAAAACCTATTAAATTATTTTTTTTAGTAGATGACATAATTTCCTTAGTGAAATTAAAAATTTGTCAAAAATGAGGTATATTGAGGTACATGAATATGGGACAGTAGTCCCGAAACGTTCTAAAAAAAAAAAGAAAATATAGAATAAAATATATTAAATTTTCGAAAGTTTTTAACCTCAAAAAATTTATTGAAATACATTCTATATGCATTAATTTTAATTACATATAAATACAGAAAGAGACTACCTTAATGTTAGAATACCTGATTATTATATTTAAACAAGTAAACAAACTCTACATAGTTTAACATTTATATTATTATTACATATGTAATATATGATTTCCCCTAGTAAAGTTAATGCATAAAGGAAGATTATTGATTGACCGTGTGTAAAGATGTAACTATATATGTAACTATGTATGTATTTGTATCTTTTTTTAGCCCTGAAGAAGCCCTGCAACGTGGGGCGAAACGTTGGCTCATTAAAATAGTGTATTTCTACTATTTGAGTTTTTTTGACCGCACCCGGACCATATTCCTTTCATTAATGCATAAAGGTGAATTTTATATTATTATTTTGTTTTTGTGTATTTAAAAGCAAAAACTTTAATTTCTATGTACCAGTGATCATTTATAAAAAATTATAAATATCTTTAAAAAAATAAATTGATATTCTATGAATCAACATAAAGACCTAACATAACAAATGCTCGTCCAATATGGAGCTTCACTAATTTAACCAACGTAAAAAAAAATCAACAAGAATTCCGAAACAAATTTCTAACAACTATAAGCTGCTATTGATATTACACAAGAATAACTAAGATGCATTCAGAATTAATTATAGACTCTGTATAAGAATACATATTCAAAATGATTCCTAATCTCTTTAAATCTTGCTCTAATTCTTTTAACTGTTTTATAACCGAAATAAGAAATTATATGAAAAGAACAACCCGTAGATATATACATAAGAAAACTAAGCATACATAGATGTAAAAGTCATCAACGATGATATATATTTTATTTCATTTCAAAACTGTTTTATCTTTTAGTTAAGCTCCTTATGGGGTAGGCATATGTTACAATAGATGTTAGTACTGATTTATAAAGCATCAATTTATTTTTTGAAGATAATTCATATTTTTTATTAAAATATGGGAATATTTTTTACATAATTTACCTTGTGTTTTCTAATTTTATGTTAATATGCCGGTTTAATAATTGTCCAACATGACTCGTATATATTTTATGAGTTTAGAAAATGATATAGAAGTATTATTTAAAACTATGTTTCAGGAAAGTATAGGTTATTGTTTTGTGAAAATTATGATTTCTGTTTTTTCTTTATTTAGATGTAACTCCCATTTTTAAGGTACTTTGATGTTTTTTAAGTCTATTAGTGATTGTATCAAATTGGTAAGTTAACAAGTATGACACTGTAGCATTAGTTAAGAGGAATTTTTTGAATTTCAGATAATAATTTATGAATAATAGAATAATCTTGGATTTAAACAGGATGATAGATATATAGAGAGAAATGCTTTATTCATCCATGCTGCCCAAATACACCAGGTTGCTACATTACACAGCATACTAATCAATCTGTGATTGGACTTATATAAATTACATATATCCACATGATGTAATAAAAAAGAAAGAAAACAGTTTTTTTTTTCCCCACAGTTTCCTTTTACAATCAATTCCAGTCTACATACTAAATATAAAGATTTCAATTTATTCCTTTTTTCCTTCACTTTCTTGTTCCTTCTACTTCACCATTTCTTTACATTTAACAATTTTTATTTCATTTGATCGACAAATTCACTCTTCCCAATTCACCCTCTCAGATCCTCTTCAGTGATACTCTAAACAAATTCACTATTACACAGCAATGTGCGATCAAACCAGAGAACTAATAGTTATAGCAGTAAATCAGTTTCCAGAAAAAGAAACAAATAAATACATTTCACCAAAACATAACTAATATATAGATTTAAAAGAAAATATAATAAAAAGTTGGTTAAAAGAAATACTTGATGGATAAATGGTTAAAAAAAAGCTATTTATATAATTAATAATGTGATTTTTGTAACAATAACATTATTTTTCTAATTACCTCATGTTAGAATTATGTGTGTTTCTAGATCTGAATGTTGTATGATGACCAAAATCTGCTAATCCTGTTACGCTCAACTTCTCTACGTTTCTTCCTCCTCCAATCGTAGGCTTTACTACCATGGGACCACCACCTCCATCAGCTGGTCTTTTGTATTTGTACCACCAGTATTCAAATCCTAACGTTATACAGGCCAGTCCAATTCCAACAAAAATAACAATAAAAACTCCACCTGGAAAACAATATGTAAGTAAATAAACTTTTTTTGAAATACATTAAACAACTTATTATACAGAGTTTTTCAGGATTAAATGTTCTAACTGAAAATATGAGTTAAGGATCTCAAAATAAGAAAAAAATTTGCTATAAAAGTATGTCCGTTAACATTTCATTTAATATCTTCTACTGGAAGAGTTTTTTTAGAAACTAATTAGAAATGATGAATCAATAATACTCTACCTTGTTTAAAGTATATTTATAAAATACAACAAAAACAACGTTTCAGGGTTGTCATCCCATCTTCAGGTTGTTGCTATATTGTCCTGTTATTCATTTAAGAGATGAGATATATACATCAAAAACATTTTCATAGTTATGAGTTATTTAGGTTATAATTAATAAATTAATGTGTGTTCCAACTAGTTAAATAATGAAGTTTAAAGAGTAACATTCATTAAAAATATTTTTTTAAGTGATTATTTTAAGCATCAGGATGGACTTGGCATGTTTCTTCCACAGCTGCTGTGGTCGAATAGCACTGGATTCGTGTTATTGTTTTACAAGGTTCAATTATAATTTTTTAGTAAGAAAAAATGACAAGGCTTGTATGGAATTTTTGTTTAAAATTTCATTTTCTTCAGCCAATGCTGCTATGCAAGAAATATGTTTGAAATGTGATTACAAATATTGTTATAATAAAGTACACTAGTGTAAATTGATTGTGATTAAAAGTTTTAGTGTTAATTTTAACTTAAATTATTGACCTAGGCAGAATAGCCTGCAAAAAGTTTTTAAAATTGTTGTGGTTGTAATATTTATATTTAAGATTGGGTTTGAGGATGGCCAAATTGGTCGAAACGTCGTACTTATAAAGAAATAACGATTGTTTTGAGACTTAAATTGATTAAATTTATTTTATTTAAACAATAATAACCAGTCTTAAGAAAGTGTAAAGATTATATATAAATGAAGGGTAATGTTCACATTTCAAAGTAGTTAGTATTTTAGTAGAATTTATTTTTTTTACGAAAAGGCCTTTAAGACCACGCGGATATCATAATTCTAATGCTTTTTCTTCACTTGCTTCCTCTTCTCCCATATGTCCCTCATGAGCTCTACTCAAACCATGCAAGACCCTTCCTCGAGGACTTCTTTCCCACAAGAACCTTCACTCCCTTGAGCATCCTTCTGTACTGATCTCCATCTAAACAATCCCAGTCCATCAGCCCCACTTGTT
The DNA here is from genome assembly GCF_000696795.3 of Halyomorpha halys. Taxonomy (NCBI): domain Eukaryota; kingdom Metazoa; phylum Arthropoda; class Insecta; order Hemiptera; family Pentatomidae; genus Halyomorpha; species Halyomorpha halys. The sequence goes on along the minus strand of NW_027106340.1, from coordinate 61,184 downwards.
CCATATCATCCCTAACTTACTTCAAATATCCTTTTGAATTTTTTTGACAGTGGATTCGTTGAAAAATTCTATGGTTTAGTCTTTTAAGTTTCATCCTAATCATGTTTCCATACAACCTCAGCGCCTTCCCACCCTAGCGTCAGTCTCTAGTTCTGTTGTTTCCTTATAAATTTCTTGATTCACCCTCAACCTGTATCGGGTACATATTTTATATAACTCATTACATATAATTTATTTTCTATAACCTGAATAATTCATAACAAGGAAATGTTTAAACTTGAATATCTCTTGAACAAAGTGTTCATGAACATACCTTCATAAGTTTTTTTTTTCTTGTTTTGAATCCCTTAATTCATATTATCAGTTAGGAAACTCAATACACTCAATACACTATATATTAACAGCTAACTTAACTAAAGATTTATCTAATTCAGTATAAAATACACATTTATTACCAATATTGTGAATGCTGATGCCATCTGATTGATCATCTTGTTTTTCACACTTCTGCCTTTCTGGGTTCTCACTCCACCATTTTTCTTTTAGTTTCTCCAGTTTTCGCTTGTTTAGTAACTGAAGAATACTTTTAAAAGAATCAAAGATTAGGATTTCTTAAATATCTTTATTGATATAAATTTATTTTTTGCTAAATTGATTCATTCTTAACTTTAAAATAATTCCAATATGAGTAATTTATACTCACATAATAAGAAACAAACTAACATTTTTATGAAATTCTATTTTATAAGCTATATTATTAATTTTAAAAAGAATATTCTAAGTTACTCAAGGTAAAGTATTCCTCTCTATCACTATTAGATATAAATAAAATCTTGGGTTTTTGATGTGAAATGAAATTTTTGATTGGTTTTAATTATATATATGAGTTAAGCTATAAAATAATTTTACTTTAAATTACTTCTTTAATATACACAGATGTATTTTTCTTAGCAACCCTATGTATTTTTTCGATGTATTTTTTGTTTTTTTATATATATTTTAATAGCATTGGAATTTTCCATACAGCCAGGTATAAATTCATTTGTATTCACATTATTTTCACCATAGTTGGGGGTCGAAGTTTTTCATTTTGTGGGACCGCCACTTAATGAAAAAAGACAACGCTCCAGGTTGGATTCGAACCGGCACCGCCAATAGATCTCAGAATGGTAAGACCCTACCCAACCACTGAGCTCAGAAGGCCCTAGCCACTGTTAAATTATTAAGAGCTAAAAGTATCAAATATGCGTGTCACTAAAGAAACTAAAAACGAACATTAATGTAATCCATTTTCAATTTCTTTATTTAAGCTTATTCCATAGCATACCAAATTATTTATTGTTTTTGAAGTTGGAGTCATTTGTAGGATATTGGAAACATTTAAAGTAAAAAAATGCTTCTTACTATGAGACCAGCATTTAGTCTCTTAAACAAGTCGTTTCTCAGAGAAAGAAATATGAAACACAAATATTTAACGTCATATATAATTTTGTAAGCTTTGAGAATGATCTAATTTTAGTCACTATTGATGAAACCTAAAAGAAGTAAATTAGTTATACAAGAGCTTGAAAATAGCTATAAAAGCTGAAACGTTACTTCAATATTTTTTTATGACAAAAGGAAATGCAAGCAAAACACCTCTTTATTCATAATTAAAAGATTACAGATATAATATGTGCTTAATTCTGCATATATAAATATGAAAGTATATGGACTGAACTTCTTACGCATTGTTAAATTGATCTTTTAAAGGTGACCCTTGTTGTACAGCGATAGCATAAGGTTTTCTTGAAAATTCATCTCCGACCATTTGGAACTCGCAATTTACTAGTTGTTGGTACCTTATATCTGTTGCATCACCTGAATTACAAATTAATAAATTAAATTCTTCATGTTAATAACTCTATCTTAAAGTTAAATAATACAAAAGTTTTATTATGTTCTTCAATATTTAATCCTTTTTATTATTTAAAAAAATAAAAAATATGCTATATTCTTCATTATTATGTTATTTTTAATTTAAAGAAAAAAATATATGGGTTTTAGCAATAATTGGATGTTATGTATGGCTGCGTAACAACATAATCTTACTAGTAATACATATACAATTTTAATGTAAGCTGTGCGTGCGGTTTGCTCTTCTGAATTATTAAATCTCTGTTATCATTATCTGTTATTGTATCTGTTGTTATATGTTCAATATTCAATCTATGATGATAATACAAAATAATTGGCCCTAATGGAAGTAGGAAATTTGTATAAAAAGAAGTTTCCCTAAAGTGATTCAAAAAGAAATCACAGAATTTATTAAATTAATTTTAGAAAATAATTCTTATCTTTCCAAGAACTATTAGCATTCATTAGAAGGAAATAGACTCGGTTACAAAAATAAAAATAACAAAATATGAAGACAGTCAGGGCTGCGGTCAAAAACTCACACAGCAGATCTTCATCAGAACCATAATAAAAAGATACAGAGTAAGTTAAGCTAATGTAACAGTATACAAGTAGAATGTAAATAAACCAGATTTAAAAGTGGTGATATAAAAAGACAGTAATATAAACAATCAAACATAAAACATAGATCAAAAATAATAAAGAGGTAAAAAATGAATACCAAGAAGATATATTAACTGACATAATGAGTAATGAACTGGTAAATTAATAATATTTAGGCAATAGTAATCGTTACACTATTGAATGATATCATTACTGATCAATTTATCAGTTCATAATTAATTATATATTTTCTTGGTTAATTAGTGGATTTTTTCCCTTGTGTGGATATCATTGGTTTATAATATACATCCTTATATTAATTAATTATATTCTATGAAATCTTTGTACTACAGTTTGCCCTATTCCTTTGCTATAAAGTTAAATATATCTATTATATATTTTTGTTTACTGATTAAAAATATTTATGGATATAACATATTTTTCTATATTCTATTACTTTTAATATACTATCGTAAATAAAATTGTGATTTTATTTAAATCTTTGAACAATATTACTCATTTTTTTTTTTATTCCGGACATTCAAGTATAATATATTTAAGGGCTTGTTACCACCACAATTTTTGTATTGATAAGTTTCATTTAAGACTATTTCGTGCAAAGTATTACAAAGTCCATAATTCATCTTAAGTCTAAAAGTATGTTTTTATGATATCTTTCCCTATGTTTACTGGTTAGAACCATGGTTTTCAAACAATATGAGGAAATATAATTCCGTAAGACTACCCGGTAGAGTTCTATCGATAATGTTTTTACCAGTTTTCTATCTGATCTAATTTAATAATTTTATAATAATCTGTGTAAGGCATCTAAGCCTCTACTGGCTGACCTGTTGTATTGGCTAATTTAGTAATTTTATTATCTGCCTCGTTATCTGGGATCCCCTACATTACTCTTTAGTACAAGAGCCCAAGAGGAGAAAAAAGGCAGTTATCTCACTCCAATTTTTGATTACTTAAATGAAAACCATGTATAATTAATAGTCAAAATTGATGAGTCTGTTAAGTGTAGGAAGGGGGAATAAAAAATGGCAGCTGTTTCAAAGCGATAAAAACAACTAATTTTTCATTAGTTCTCTATATCATAAAAAATTGGAACAACACAAGAAAACCTAAGGGAACGTCACTTAAAGAATAGTAAATTTGCTAAAATATGATAAATAGAGTTATTTACGTTAAATAGTTTTCGAGATATAGTATTTTAAAAAGCAAAATTTCATAAAAATATTGTATGGGACATACTGAAAGATCAGTAGTTAGTGAATTTATTTTGAAAAATTTATATCTCAAAAACCATTTGACGTACAGATGTCTATTAGCACTCAAATTAAAGCTAGTTTAATCAGCTATAAATAATTTTATGATGTTTATCTTCGTAGGAGTAATAGCTTACATGAAATTTGCTAAAATAAATTGATTTATAGTTGTTCGGACAAATTTTCATTTGCCAAATTTATATTTATATGTGAATATCATAAAAACTACTACTCCTACAAAGATAAACATAATTGACTATTTTGTAATAAATTTAACTAGCTTTAATTTGAGCACTGGCAGACATCAGTGCGTCCAATCCTTTCTGAAATAAAGTTTTTCATAAATCAAATTTATTGTCCGAACAACTATAAATCAATTTATTTTAGCAAATATCATGAAAACTAGTATTCCTACAAAGGTAAAGGTCATAAACTTCTTTATAGTCCATTAAACTAGCTTTAATTTGAGTGCTAATAGACATCTGTACGTAACATAGGTCCTGAGATATAGATTTCTCAAAATAAATTAACTAGCTACTAATCATTCAGTAGATTTCTAAGAAATTTTACTTTTTAAAGAGCTATATCTCAAGAACTATTGGATGTAAATAGCTCTATTAGGGCAAATATTTCAGCAAATTTACTCTTCTTTAAATAATGTTCTCTTCCATTTTCTAGTGTTGGTAGTTTTTAAGATATAGAGCTCCAAATGAAAAATCAATGATTTTTAATATTTTGAAACAGCTGCCATTTTTTAATCCCCCTACCTATACTTGACAGACTCATCAATTTTGACTAGTAATTATAAATACTTTTTATTGAAGTAATCAAAAATTGGGGTGAGATAACTGCCTTTTTTTCTTCCCGGCTCTTGTACTACTTAATCTACTTAAATATTATTAGGTTATTTCGTTTTATTGCTGGATAAAGGTTTTTAAATTACATTTGGGTATTACTATTTATTCTTGTTTATATTATTATTTATTTATAACAATACACTCCAAATCTGTTTGATAATATATATTCTTTTATCAACTCATTACTCATTACTATGTCAGTTAATAAATCTTTTTGCTATTTATCTTTTACTTCCTTACTTTTTTTTTCATTTATGCTTTATATGAAAGTCTTTCTGTTACTCGACCTTTATATCTGTTTTATTTACATGTTAATTTTATACTCTTGCATTACCTTTTCTACTCTTTATTTTTTTATTTTAGGCCTGATGAAGACCTGCAGTATGGGTCAAAACATAGGACATTAATAAATAGTTGAATTTTTTTTTGTTTATGTTGACTGAAACCCAGACCATATTCTGATTCACAAATGGTTAATCACCCATATACAATATTAGTATTAATGTTTTGATATGCTTATTATATTCTGGAATTTACCCAGAAAAGCGAATCCTTCTGAAGAAGATTTGGATTGCCTCACACGATCTAATGCTTCTTCTAACGTGTTTGGTAGTTTCGCTTCTTTCATGGCTTGCCACATTTTTGTGTATTTGTCGCTTACCGGATAATCCCAAACTGCTAGCTTAGCTCGTTCGACTTCACTGAGGCTGTCATTTAGAGACATATCCTTCCATATTCTGCAAATAAATAAGTTTTGGTTTTTAAGATATAAAAGCAATATATTTGTTATATATTAGGGTAATGGGTAGCTCAGTGGTAAGATAATGTGCTACTAACTCTAAGGACCCGGGTTTGTATCCAGCTATAACAGACAATTATTTTCTGTTTCACTGTAGCCATGAGTCAGCCCTGTGGGTACAGGAGCACTCCAGAGTCCGCCCCGCCTCATGAAGCGGGCACTCTTAATAGGGTAAAAATCTGGTGGTTTAGTGTGATTCTGACCAAATCACCTCCTTGTATAACTGTTGGTCTAGTAATAGTACTTCTTTACAAAGTACTGCACCGCTGACCCTTCATGGGTTTTAGTGCTACAGATTTCATTTTTTTTTTTAATTTATCGGTTTTATATATTTTTTTTATTGATTCGTTTTACAATATTTTTATTTTATCATTATATTACATCATTAAATTCCATTCACCATACACAATGCCTCTTATATGCAGACAATCTCCAAATTTATTTATCCTTCCATCCCTATGAGATGCTTGAGGCCATCCAAAAGATAAATGAAGATATTGATAGCATTAATGCATGGGTGTTAAACAATGATTTGAACTTGAACGCTGAAAAAAACCAAGGCCATTCTTATTGGTTCCAAGCCCCTCCTTCATTCCCTCCCTTAACAACCTATTCACTTCTATCCTACAATAAAAAACCTTGGAGTCACCTTCAACCAACACCTCTTCTGGAATAATAATATTTCCCCAATCACATGCAAATCCATAACTGTACTCAAACGATTCCTAAGATTCCATAATTCCATTCCTCAGAACACCTGTCAGCTCCTAATATCCTCTTTTGTCTTCCCCCACTTTGTCTACGGTTCCTTGGTCTATGGAGGGCTATCTGCAGAACTAGAGTTGAGACTGAAAAGGCTCATGAATTATTTCGTAAGATTTATCTTTCGGTTTCCAAGGCGCTCTCAAGTATACTCTCGCTGGTATACTGAGTTGAAGTGGCTCAATCCAACCTCCCCAAGGCAATACCACCTTGGTGTTTTTCTATTCCCAGTTCTTAAAATAAAAAAACGTGCCCGTGTAGGCCTCGGCGCTTCGCGCCGAGGCGACATATTTCCGTGACAACGTATACTCTATAATCCTCTTACCCCCACCACCTCACTCTTACCCATCCCCACCACTACCTTCTCCGTTATGGGACACTTTTGCGTGCATGACTCTCAGCATCTATAATCCTCTTACCCCCACTACTACACTACTAATTACCTCCCCCACAATCTACTTCCGTTACGGGACACTTTTTCTAACATGGCATCCCGCAAAATGATTTATAAGACGTTGTCACGTCAAAAAAAACCTACCTATATCCGTGATCTCCTCACTCTTCGTTCATCCATCCACTTATTAAACACCAGATCCCGACCAATTGATTTATATATACCCTCCTAATAGCTCCTACATAGCTTAAGTGTTTTATTTTTAAAACAAATTTTTTAAGTTAAAAAAAAATAACAATTAAAATCAAATAATTAAGATAAAATATTTTAATTTTTTATTTGCAAGAGATAATTGTCTAAAAATAATCTTCCTAAATCGAATTACATATTGCTCAATAATTAAAAGGTTTTGAAAATTATATTTAAAAAATGCAGCAGAGTATTATACTATTATTAATTATTATTTATATTACAAATAAAAACTTATTTCAGAATCATTATATAAATAATATTGTCCAAATAGTTTCTTAAATTAGCATCAGATTTATATTTTATTATAGATTGTATTTGAAACTCACTCGTAGAATCTTTTCTCAATATTAGCCATTCTTTGAAAATAAGTCATGGCTACCGAGCCATTGAGTGGAGCATATTGTATTTTATACTGTTTTGCAAGATCATCAAGGGATTCAATCGGTTGATCAAGTCTTGAAACTGTAAGAAAAGCAGCTAAATTCGCTGTATATGAAGCTATAATTATAAAACCAAATAACCACCAGGTAGCTGCTACAAGTCTTCCACTCAAGTTCTTTGGTGCCTCTCCTCCACCCTGAAAAATAATAATTTCATTAATACTTTAGTCCTATACAATTAGACATTTAATTAAACTCTAAAAAACTGTTATATCTATACATGTAAATAATAAAATTCTGATGGCATATTAAAAAATTAATATAATTTCAGTTATATTTGCATCGTGAAGATTATCACCATTTTTGCTACTGACCATATATTTTATCTCTGCTTATTTCTTGCATAAATTTTCTAGCTACTTTATTAATATTGTTAAAGACAATCTACACACAGGCAGCAATAGGGGTACTTAATAACCCCATTACATGCTTTAGAGTAATTGAAGACTGCGATACAGTACTCAACAAACTCTCTTGTGAGAATAAAGTTAGTATCGATTGGGTACTGGATCACTGTGGCACTCCCGGTAACAAGCATGCTGACAGATTAGCAAGGAGTGGCTCTAAGACCACTCCTATTACCCCAGAGCCCGAGTGTGGCTTAAGTCCAAGTTACATAAAAAGTAATACAAAGGCGGCTTCAAGCTTAAAAGCCAAACTTTACTCGCTAAATAAAAGACAGCTACACTCTAAGGTGCTTATGGATGAACCCTGTTGGGACTGAATTAAAATATTGCTTCAGCTAGACAGGAGTTCTTTAAGGAAAATCATAGGAATCTACACAGGTCACTGTAGACTTAATAAACATATGTTTAACCTGATGCTTACAGGGTCACCTGAATGCGCATGGTGTGACCAATTTGTAGGGTTGAGGTTAACACTGTTTGGTGTGGATTGCAATCAATACCTCAAGCATACTTAGATTAATAGAATCTTCACATCTAAAGCTTTAATCATCTAGTTATAATGTTGTGATGTTTCTGACACTATGTTGTAATATGGATGGTGCACAATAGGGCTTCTTTGCCTGAGTGTTTTCTATCAAAAAAAATATATTGTTGAATGTATGTATATGTAAATGATTTCGACATTTTCACATAGCATTACTAAATTATCACCATTATATAGTACATTTAAATTTTAGATAAAAAATTAAATCTACCTTTGATTAATCTAAGAATAATTAAACATAAAGACTACACTGGAAAAACGAGGTAACACAATTTTTTTTTCAAAAATTAGTAAAAACTGTTTTTGATAGAATGGATGGTGAACACAATGGTGGAATAAAAACAGGGAAAAAAAAATTTAATATTCCTTTTGAAGAATATATGTAAAGAATAAGGATCACACAGTTCATGGTAAACTTAGTTCTATTCAACATTTACGTAAAAGTGATTCATCTTGCTATATATAACTATGTATGTGCAAACATTTCATATTATATGCTCGGTATAACTTTCTTTAAATCACTTTTTCCCTATTTTTGATACCTGTGGAGTGAGAGAGGTCATACAAAACCATAAACATTCTTTTAAGTTGAATTCTCTTTTTTCTTCATCATCCTTGTATTTTTCCCTGTTATTTTGATAACTGTAAGGGGACCATCTGTCAAATACCCACATGAGAAAGCTGAAAAAAAACAAAAAAAACATTAAACTAATTAAACGTATAAAATGGAAGTATATCTCTAGATTTAAGCCAAAAATTATAATTATATGAAATTATAAAATTAATAAAATTAGTTCCTAAAAATTTCTAGCCTAGCTCTCTTAAGCTAATTGGAGTAACTTTAAACCAGACCAAATAAGAGAAACAATGAAAAAAAATTTAAATCGAACTGATTCAAGTGCAAATAAATTAGTTTCCATTATGGTTCTTGATGATTTAGAAAGATCAGTTTATAATTACAATTTTTTTTTAAATGATAAAAGATTAGGTTCCGTTTAAACAAATATATAAATTCATCTGATTATTTATCGCAATAAGTCACTGATGTTATTTCATCTTGTTCATGATTCTTAGTTGAGAACTTTTTGTAGTCACATTAGAAATATATTGAATATTTTAGCTGCCTTATTATAGATCTGAAGATTTTTATTTAAATTAGGTATTGCAGCTCAAACGGTGCTGCCGATTCTCCCAACCAATAAATACCTGCTCAATGCCTTGAAAATATCCGTTGTTTTACCCAATAAATACTTGCCACTTTACCTCCTCTGGAAGAATTGTTAAAACTATAACTGTATATATGTTACAGTCATGATTGTACTGTCTCACTAGCTCTGATGTGATAATTGATAGTACAAGTAATGTCAGTGAAGCAACTGTCATAGTACAAGAGCCCAAGAGGAGAAAAAAGGCAGTTATCTCACCCCAATTTTTGATTACTTTTATGAAAACTATGCATAATTAATAGCCAAAATTGATGAGTCTGCCAAGTATAGGTAGGGGGAATAAAAAACAGCGGCTGTTTCAAAACTATATAAAAAACTAATTTTTCATTTGGAGCTCTATATCTTAAAAAGTAGGAACAACACAAGAAAACCTAAGAGAATGTCATTTAAAGAAGAGTAAATTTGCTAAAATCTTAGCCCTAATAGAGTTATTTACGTTAAATAGTTTTCGAGATATAGCTTTTTAAAAAGCAACATTTCATAAAAATGTTGTATGAGACTACTAAAAGATCAGTAGTTAGTGAATTTATTTTGAAAAATTTATATCTCAAAAGCCGTTTGACGTTCAGATGTCTATTAGCACTCAAATTAAAGCTAGTTTAATGAGCTATAAAGTAGTTTATGATGTTTATCTTCGTAGGAGTAATAGTTTACATGAAATTTGCTAAAATAAATTGATTTATAGTTGTTCAGACAAATTTTCATTTGCCAAATTTATTTTCATATGTGAATATCATAAAAACTACTACCCCTACGAAGATAAGTGTCATAAACTACTTTATAGTAAGTTAAATTTCCTTTATTTTGAGTGTTGACATGTGCATCTTATGGATCTAAAGATATATTTTTTCAAAAATCCACCATTTTATACGAAGAACTAGAAATTAACATTTTGTGAGTTTATTTTGTCAAATATCATAATAACTACTACTCCTGCAAAGATAAAGGTGATTAACTATTTTGTAGTAAATTTAACTAGATTTAATTTGAGTGCTGGCAGACATCAGTACATCCAATGGTTTCTGAAATAAAGTATTTCATAAATCAAATTTATTTTCCGAACAGCTATAAATCAATTTATTTTAATAAATATCATGAAAACTACTATTCCTACGAAGGTAAAGGTCATAAACTTCTTTATCGTCCATTAACTAGCTTTAATTTGAGTGCTAATAAATATCTGAGATATAGATTTCTCAAAAAAAATTAACTAACTACTAATCTTTTAAACTAAAATTTTGCTTTTTAAAAACTATATATCGAGAACTATTGGACATAACTAGCTCTTTTAGGGCTAATATTTCAGCAAATAAAGATATATTTCTTCATAAAATTCGAAAACCGTGGTTCTCACAAGTAGACATAGGAAAAGAAATCATAAAAACTTATATTAGACTTAGTAAGAATCGTGGAATTTTCAATCACTACCTACACAAAATAGGCATAACTGAAAATCTTCAATACGAAAATTCTTGCGGTAACAAGACCCTTAAAAATATTATACTTGAATGTCTGGCATAAAAAAAACAATGAGAAATTTTGTTTTAATAAATAATTCAATTTTTATCCATTTTTGTCTCAACACATTTTATTTTTCTTATAAGTTCGAAGTTTCGGCCAATCCGGCCATCCTCGGGGACATCTACCACAATACAACTTTTATTACATGTATGATCTTAACAATAAATTCTTCTTTAATCTTATTGAAAGCTGTTTCGAACCACTTCATACTGGATAGAGTTCTATCTTATTACATTTATAATCTTTACACTTTCTTGAGACTGGTTTATTTTGTTTAAATAAATAATCCAATTTTTATCCATTTTTGTCTCGACACATTTTATTTTTCTTAGTCCAACGTTTTGGCCTATCCGGCCATTCTCAGGGACATCTACCACAAAACAGCTTTTAAACAAAATTAACCAGTCTCAAGAAAGTGTAAAGATTATAAATATAATGAGAAATTTGTTCAGAGATGTAGATACAAATCAAAATATTATTTATGATAATAACAGACTATGCCAAAAATATGTTACATCCATAAATATTTAAAATGTGAAACAGATATAATTATGGTATATTATATATTGTAATATTTTTTAAAATA
>NW_027106340.1:30323-44178 GCF_000696795.3 Halyomorpha halys | reverse complement strand
TTAACACAAACAACCCAACGAACACTTTGGAAGGACGTGCACCGCCATCTTTCTTGTTTAAAAAATAACGTATTTCTTTTAGACAAAGAAAACTGGTTAGCTTGCTTTTTGTTTTAAAATAACAATTAACAATGTTAAAATTATACATAAAATAAAACATATTAAAAACCCTTTATACATCAAAATATACTATTTACACAAAAAGAGCATATTACAATATATTAGTAAATCTGATATATTTAACTTAATATATAATAGCAGTCACAAAGGGATTGTGCAAACTGTCCTGCAGATATTTCATAGAATATAATTAATTTTAGCCTGTATGGAATAAACCAATAAAACACACAGTAAAAAAAAATATTGGATGGCTTTGACATATCTTATTTTTAATTGCTTTCATTAAGCACCATTTTATATACCTGTATGAAAACATCACTAGTCTCTTAACTATACTTCATCACCACTAATTTATTTAATTTGTCTGTGATGCAGAATCCCGTCAGGGCTTTGGTAACCTTAATTCACTTAACAATTAATTAACAACACCTTAATAATAAAATAAATTAAGCACTTTAATGTTTTACCTTGTGAAGAAGTAAGCTGCTAATATACAAAGCCAGACATCATTTTCAAGTACTGTAAGAAATTTGAAAAGAGATGTTGCAGTCGTTTGCTTCTTCATTAAAATTGTTATTCCAACCAGATCATAATAGGGGACAGTGAAATCTATAACATTTTCTCGTTCAGCCATCACTGCCAATGAGCCTAAGGCAATCTCTGCTCTCTGGTAAAAGATATACAATTTATAAATTATTTTTTATGCTTAAACAAAAGAAATAAAAAAATCGTGTGAAATATTTAATATTTTTAGAACATCATTGATTGACCATGTGTAGTATATAACAGGAAGATGGTCCAGGTAGGGTAAAAATAAATCAAATAAAAAATAAACTCTTTATTATGGGTTCCTCAGGGCTAAAAAAAAAAAAATACAAACAGCTAAAATAATGTAACAAAATAAGAGAAATAGATAACAAAAATAAAAATAAACTAAGGTGAGGCTAAAAATTAATTTAGAAAATGCGAAAATCTATATAAAAATGAACAAAGAATATTAAAGAAAATAAAAATAAGATGTAAAGTGAAAAGTATAAATAAACAAGAATTACATAATAGTATTAGATAATTAAAATGCAGAGTGTCCTATTTGGTTCATTATTTTCCTTTTTTATAACCTTATTCTTATTTCTGTCCTTTATTATGCACTATATTTTTATATTTATTATTTATTTATTATTATTTCCATTGTCATTAATTGTCTAATATTTTTTATAATTCTTATTCATTTATTCTTTTCACCGTAGGTTTTAATTTTATTTCCTTTAATTTACTTCATTCATTTTCTTATAAATGTTAACATTTTTAAACTTCATTTTTAGCTATATCTTAGTTTACTTTTATTTATGTTATCTACTCTCTTTCTTTGTTAGATTATTTTAGTTGTTTATATCTTCTATAGCCATGCTAAGCCCTGCAAAGTGGGATAGAACAAGAGTTGGGCAATTATGAAACTAATATCTAAAGTTGCCATGGATACAATATTTATTTATCAATGATTCATTCATGAATAAGGGTCGTTGCCATGGAGATTTTAGTTATAGCTAATCTCTGGACAGAACATTGTCTAATAATAAATAGTTTTACTACTATTTCAGTTTTTTTAACCACACCTGGACCATCTTTCTTTTTATATTTAATATTTTTCTCTATATTAATCTTCCATGTACCATGGGGTCCTTTAGTATTATTACTCCAAACTATTTTTTCACTTTCATCGCCAAATTAATTGAATAAGAAGAAAAAACTAGGTACTTCATTATTTTGGGTAGTGATAAAGAATTTGAAAAAGAAGATAATGGAAAAAGAAATAAGAAAATTATTTTCTAATCATTCTGTACATCCTTGTACTCATTGGTTTTTATCTTGTTTTTTGTTCTTAACCCTGATGAAGGCTAGAAATTCTGGCCGAAACGTTTGCACCAATAAATAAGATTTTAAACTAATTTATGTTACTCTCACCACCCCCTCCCCCCCCTAACCATCTTCTCACTATATTGACCATCCCAACTATTAACTCATTATTATGATATCATATTTTATATCTTCTTTATATAATTTAAGAAGAACAATATAAATATCATACAGTTGCATTACTACCAAAATTAAGTTTTTGATGAAATAAATGTAGATAAATTTATGAAAATATTCATTAAATTATCAAGGGTGGCACAAATTATATTTTAATACATAATATTCGTTTGTATTTATTAAATTTAATATTAAAAAAAAAAAGAGGTATTCATTATTTTTTTCAACCATTAACAATAAATCCAATTAAGTGGAGAAGATGGTTGGGGCTGTGATCAGCAAAAAACACAAATAAACAAACAATTATTTATTCGTTCCAAAATTTCGACCTAATTTTCAGGTTCTTCATCAGGGCTATAAAACAAAAAGAGATTAACAACCTTCATTTAGAGAAACATAAAAATAAAAAAATAGACAAACAGTTTTGGAAATATAAATAACAATGAATTAAAAATTTAAAAAATAGTTGATTAATTATCATGGAGTTAGGTAGTAGCTGATTGATAACTATAAAAGATGAAATATAATATTATACAGGTAAGAATGCCGTAGAAAATAATTTTTATTATTTGATTTATAAATAAAACTAAAAGTAAATGTTGATGGCAACACTGCTTCGGGCATAAGACTGCTTGGCTTTCCTTCATTCTTAGTCAGTCAGTTTTGTGGTGTCGTTTATGAAACATACTCTTTGTCCTTATTTATTAAACCCTGCCTAAATTTCACAATGAAGAAGATATATTTATACATATCGCATCTTATGTATGTACATATCTTCTTACCTATGCAATATTATATTTCATCTTTCATTGTTATCAATCTGCTACTGTCTCATTCCATGGTTATTAATTAACTATTTCTTATTTTCAATTCATTTTTATCTATATTTCCAAATCTGTTAGTCTATTATTTCTTTTTTTATTTTTATGTTTCTCTGAATGATGGTTATTATCTCTTTTTATTTTATAGTCCTGATGGAGACCTAAAAATCAGGTCGAAATGTAGGCATAAATAATTAATTGTTTGTTTATTTGTTTTTTTGCCAAACGCACCCCCGACCATCTTCCTCACTTATTAATCTATGGTCAACTATCTACACCTCATTAGTAAATCCAGTTATTTGTTTTAAATTAATCACCTTCTTACCTTGTCTACGAGTTCTTTTATCATTCCATTCCAATTTCCATTTTCGTCCATGTTGCCAAACTGGTTGTCTGGAGCTACATATATTTCATAATCGAATCCCACCAATGTTTTTATTTCATCAATTAGATCAATGCAATACCCCTTATATTTTTTTCTTCCATCCTCTTCATACTCGATAACAAAAGGTTTTTGCTAAAAGATATAGTTCTTTTTGTTTTATTAATATTAATACAGAATTTTTTTAAAGATAAATATAATGCAATAGCTGAAGTACTTTTTAGTATAACTGATTCATTTATTTAATTTTTCATCCTGAACCAATATAGAAGGTCTAGAAAGTCATTCCTTGTTGGACTTAGATATTCTTAACATCCACAAAAATAAGAAACAGCAAAAGGATAAAATTTAAAACAAACTCACCTTCACTGTAACAACCCTGTAAACTGTAACTGCTGAAAAATTATTCATGGCAGTAGCATCTTTTAGGATAATAGGCGAAATCAATCCTGCTTTCCACGTCCCCATACTTTCTGCACTTTCAGATTGTGAATTTACAATCGTTACTTTTTCAAGCTTCATAACGAATTCAGGAAAACTGTTTCCATTTCTTTCCAATAAAAATGGAGCATATGAATAGGGTTCTGATACCTGTTAATGAAAAGATTATTAAATTTTTAAAATAAATTATAGTATTTTTTAATGATATGAAGATAGCTGACCGTAGATATATAAGAGGAGAGGATGGTCGGGGGGGAGGGGGAGGGTCAGTCAGCAGAAAAAACACAAATAAACAAACGAATTATTATTATATATATGTATATATAGTTGACCGTAAAAATTGATGTATAGGAAGATGGTCAGGGTTGTGGTCAAAGGAGAAACAAAAATAGTTTTCAACAAGTTCAATAGTTGTAAACTATTTTTGTTTCTCCTTTGACCGCAACCCTGACCATCTTCCTATACATATTATTATTATACATTATTTTATAGTTATCATTTGAATATGTCAAATGTCCAAAAGTGGTGGGAGGCTTTAGCTATTTCGGTTCATTAATAATAATGCCCATATAAGTGAAGAAGAAATAAAGTAGTCTTGTCGGCTCTTCGGAACGGCATCAGAATCAATCCAGCACATAACATGAGGCTGGGAAGGAATATTTTAGTACAAGAGCCCAAGAGGAGGAAAAAGTCAGTTATTTCACCCCAATTTTAACTATGTATAATTACTAGTCAAAATTGATGAGTCTGCCAAGTATAGGTAGGGGGAATAAAAAATGGCGGCTGTTTCAAAACATTAAAAATTAATTAACTTTTATTCTGAGCTCTACATTTTTACAACTACCAACAACAATAGAAAATCTGAGAGCATCATTTAAAGTAGAGTACATTTGCTAAAATAGCCCTAATAGAGCTATTTATGTTCAATAGTTCTCAAGGTATACCTTTTTAAAAAGCAGCATTTCATAAAAATGTTGTATGGACGTACTGAAAGATCAGTATATCTCATGAAAAACCATTTGACGTATAGATATCTATTAGCACTTAAATTAAAGTTAGTTTAATGAGCTATAAAGTACTTTATTACGTTTATTTTCGTAGGAATAGTAGTTTTCATGAAATTTACTAAAATAAATTGATTTATAGTTGTTCCTACGTCGATTCCGACTACTACAGCACTTACTAGATAAACTGTCAAAACTTCCAATTTATTATGTTAGACTGATCTACATGACTGTAATAAGGCCTATCTGGAGATATAGAATCGAACACAATCATCACAAAACCACCGAATTCCTCTCGTATCCAGTCTTACTATCCAAATTCCTCAATGGTCCTTACTTTGCCATAAATAAAATCATCCATAAAGACCTTAATGTTCCTTATGTAACAGATACAGCCCGAACTAGATATAAACCATTATAAACTCCCTAACTACCCAAAATCAAATCAGCAGAAAAAATACAAATATACAAACGAATTATTTATTTGTGCCGACGTTTCGACCCGATTTCCAGGTCTTCATCAGGGCTGTAAAAACAAAAAGACAACAACCATCATTCAGAGAGAAAAAAAAAGTTATAAAATAAATAAATAAAATAAAATAAATGATAGAATAAAAATTTGGAAATACACATAATAATGGAATGAAAATATAAATTATTTGATTAATAACTATGGACAAAAACAGTAGTAGTTTGATAACATATTATTTATATACATATAGATGTGAGTAATAAATAGTAATAACATTAATGTTCCTCATCAATGTAATATTCTTATCTACTGTATCATTTATTTATTATCCACATTTATATGTATATAAATAATATGTTATCAATCTAATACTGTCTTTGTCCATATTTATTAATCAAATAATTTCTATTTTCATTCCATTATTATGTATATTTCTAAATTTTTAGTATATTAATTTTTTTTTTTTTATTTATTTATTTTTATAATTTTTTCTCTCTGAATGATGGTTGTTGTCTTTTTGTTTTTATAGCCCTGATGAAAACCTGAAAATCAGGTCGAAACGTCGGCACAAATAAATAATTTGTTTATTTATTTGAGTTTTTTCTGCTGACCGCACCCCCTCCCTTCCCTTTCCCATCTTCTCCTCTTATAGTACTTTTTATTGAGCCAAAAATCCTTCAATTTATCATATAGTTTTGTTTAATAATGATGAGTATCTCACTAAATTATCTCATGAAAAAATGTTAGGTCAAATCTTCTAAAATATTTCTGACAGATAAACTTTTAACCTAAACTATTAACAAAGCTGTTTACAAGTAAATAAATAAGTATATTCATTCTCAAAATATATAATTCACTTATTTCATTTCTCTTAGTAGCTTCTTTGAATATTAATGTCTAGATGGCAAACAACTATTGAAAATGAAGTTTATTTTAGGTAAATCTCTTCGGTTATTAACACCTGTGGTGTGTCATTAGAATTTAGGAATATGAATGTTTGGAAAAGTCATCAGCTAGGGAAATCCCGGCTCTGGGTGTGGTCATCACATCACCCAATTTCTTAAGAAATTCATTTAATTGCAAGAAAAAAGCTTTTACTTTGGGAATCTTTTAGCTCAGCATATATAATTTAAGGACGATGGTCCAGTTTAAAAAATGGTTACTTAAATAGCAAACAGAAATTAACTGTTACAACTAAAAAATATTTACCAGTACCATATTTCTTAAATATAATTTATAATTTCACAACATTACCAATCTGAGATTTTTCATCAAATCTATTTCTTTCCTGACTATCTCCCTATCCGCCCTGTAATCGTCACAAAGAGTATAATTGAAATCTTTTGGCCAATCGTCTTCATCAAGCAGATTCCTGTATACAAAAACAAATTAATATTTCAATGACAATATTTATTTATTTGTAATAAATAACATAATTCATTAATTACTTGATTGCTAAGATGGAATGAAGAAAGAAATCAAAATAAAATGCTGATGTGATTTCTGGTTCTTCAACAAGGTTAAAGGAATTCCTTAAGCCATCCAGCCTCTCTTTCATGCCAGGTTCAGGTTCAGGTTTAACGTAGAGTATCGTTGCATTGCTGCATGAACAAGACAGCTGCCCCTTATCCTGTTAAAATAAGATGTTTGAATATTTTTAAATATTTAATCTTATTCTTTAATGCCCATGAATGGCAGATTTTTAATATTATTTATTTGGGTTTGGTGAAAATATTTTACTTGTTAAAGTATTATTTATTCAGAACTCGTTAGTTAAATTACAAAGTTTTGGGGTCATCACCCCATCTTCAGGTGTAATGCAATATAAATTACATTTATTTTTTTCAATATTAGATCAGAATTCAAATAAATCCCACCAAATCACATTTACCCTTCATCGTAAACCCATGACTTCCTTTCCCACAGTACTATTTAATTATAACTCACTTATTCCTGTTGAACAGATCTTTCACTTAAGACTACATCTAGAAATGGATGACTTGGAATCCTCATACAAGACTGAAACGCTAAGAAACTGCTGGTCAATTCTGACTATTACAACATTTACTAGACAAACAGTTTAAACTTCCAATTCATTACAGAAGACTAATCTACATGACAATAATAAGGACTATCTGGACATATGGAGTTGAGCTTTGGGATTCCACTAAACCATCGAATTTCTCTTTTATCTAATCCTTACAGTCCAAAATCCATAATGTTCCTTACTTTGTCATAAATCAAGTCAGAACCTCAATGTTCCATATGTAGCCGATTTGACCAGAACCAGATACCAATCCTTCTATAATAAACTTCCCAACCATCCAAACCCACTTGTTTCTAACTTGACTTCTCCTTTATTACCTGATGATCCTGCTAGATATCTAAAAATGAGATGACCTCGAGATCTTCCCCTCTAAAAATGTAATTGGAGTTCTATTAATGGGTAGATTCTCCATATGTTTATTTCATGTCATTTTATAACTAACAGAAAATTTACCGGTTCTATTTATTTTAATACAGTTGTAAATATCAATAAATAGATAATTAAAAAAAAATTTAGATCAAAGTACCTTTTGATCGTTATTGTGATTACAATAAGTACCTAACATTGTTTTCTTCTTTTAAATTATTAATTTACATGATATCTCTCTCTGCTTTTTCAATATTTATTATGTTATATTTAGAACTAATATTGTGAGATATATATTAAAATTTACAACACAATATTTAAAGTAAAGAGAGTCCATCATTTGTCTCCATTGTCGCAAAACTGTAATAAGGATTAGCCTTAAATCTGATACCCCAAACTTTACACTGTTCTTACCTCTATTCAATTGTTTTATTTTAAAAATTTCTGTTGCTTCTATTTTAATTTTAAGATATGGTTTAACTGTCTATATTATTCATTAATAATTATAATTTAAAAGAAGGCAATGTTAGGTAATTATTAATAAAGCTCACTAGTTATTTCAATCTAAATATTAAATAAAATAAATGTACATTGCAGTGCACCTGCAGGTGAGCCGATGGTACCAAGACATTGTGTTTTAAATAATAAGTTTTGGAAAAAGGATATTTTAGCGAGGATATGTCTAGATTAAATACTGAAATAAATTTTGATACTGGAAAAGATTATATAATAATAACACAACTACAATAAACCACTTTACTCTCTACAGAGTTTATTTTAATTTTCCAACGTTTTAATCCTTAGTCCATGATCAAGGAGACAACCTCAATTAATGAGGTGTCACAATTCATTGAAAAAATGTCCTTCACTAAAGGCCAATTGCCCACATCGGTCACTTTTTCCTTTAATACAATGCTCTGGTTATTTTTCTTTTCTGGACATATTCTTCTGCAGTTCTCCTTATTCTCTGATTATTCTTGATGTGGTGTTAATATTTGACTGTAGATTGATGTGAGGAGAAGATGGTCGGGGGTGTGGTCATCAAACATATAAATATAACTATTTCTGTTTTGTTTAACAAATTTTTTGTACTTGTATACATGCTGTCTACTGGACGTGATGGCCCTCACTCAATTTATATGGCATCTCTGCCCAGATCAGAATGTTTCTCCGTGTTTTTTATATATTTCTTCCTTTTTTCCACTCCTTCCTATCTCTTCTCTCTTGTTTCCTACCTTATTCACTTTCCTGGACATTCTATATTTATCTTTTTACTCATCTATATTGCTGGGAATCTTTTATCCATTGTACCATATATTTTGTTTCATTCTTGTGGTGTATTCTCACATTCTTCATCATAGCAGTCATTTTTACTTCTGTTTGGCTTAGGTCAGATTGTTATCTAATATGGAAAAGTTAGTACTTCACTGCAATATTTTTTAGTGTCATATTAATCTTGTTCTTTTTTCCTACAATCATATCATCTTCTGAGGTGTGTTCATGTATTACTTTTGTTCCTTTAACTTCTCAAGATTAAGAGGAGTATTTTTTTTAATTTTAACATATTTCTGAGCCGCTATTTTCTATATATATTTTAATCTCATTAGAAAATGGTCTGAGTCATAGTCAGCACCTCTTATAGTGCAAACAAAATAGACAATGCTAGGATGCCTCCTACCAATGAGTGTATGGTGGACTTGTGACAATACGTTAAAAAAATGTCTTTAACTTACGAGCCAATTACTCATGTCATAATAAAAAAATATAAGCTCAATGCATCAACAGCTTTTTTTTTTTCTTTTACTGTTGTTATTGTGTTTAGTAAGAAAAAAAAATAGTTGTTGATATATCGAGTTTATATATTTTTATTGTATGACATATATTTCATCAGCCCATAAGTGAAAGTCATTTTTTGAGGTTGTCTTCTCGATAATGGACTAAAGGCTGAAATGTTGGGAAATTAAAATAAACTTTGTTGAGAGTAATGCGGAACATTTGTAGTTGGTGTTATTATTGACATAAATCACTCTCAATTACACATTATCACAATCAATTAATAAATATATTGAATTATAAAACCAAAAAGAAAAATAGTTCAAAAAGTTTAAATATTCAAAAAGAATATTGTGCTACTGGGCAAAGAATAGGGGAGTCTAGTCTAAATTAATAAGTACTTATGATATTTTTTTTTTAAGGTTAGTGGAGTAATTTTTACTTCTATAAAACAGATTTCTCCCGCCTCCTTCACAATTTCTGCCAACTACCCCCTTCCTCTTGTCTATGACTGTATACATTACTATACTATAGGATTCTATCAAAGATACAATACTTTATTTAGCTGATATTAAATCGGTAAACACTAGTTTACATTACAATAACAGAAGTTATTGAGTAAATTTTACTAATGGTTACTTTTTATTTATTTATTTATACAATGAATCTACAGCCCTTGCAGAATTAATTCTCATGTGGAAATACCAAGAACCAAATTGAGCATTCGTTAATAGGAGACATGCTAGCAATGTCTATTATGTTTGCAGTTTTAGAGCTGCTGACTGAGACTCAGGCCATTTTCTGATAAGATTAAAATATAAACAGGAATTAGCGACACAGAAATATGTTAAAATTAAAAAAAATACTCCTCTTAATCTTGAGAAGTTAAAGGAACCGGCAGTTTCTGGACTTTTTGAAGAAACCCTGACACAAGATATACATGAAAACACCTAAGAAGAAAAAAATCAATGTGACATTAAGAAATATTGCAGTGAAAGCATTTACTATTCAATATTTTATAACAATCAGGCCTAAGCTAAGCAGAAGTAAAAATGGCTGGTATGATAAATGTGAAAATACACTACAAGAACAAACAAAACATATGTTACTATGGATAAAAGATACGCAGTAATATAGATTAGTAAAAAAAAAGATAATAAACTAAAATAAATATAGAATGTCTAGAAAAGTGAATAAGGTAAGAGCAAGAGAGAAGAGATTTGAAGATGCCGTCTAAATTGAATGGGGGCCATCATAGATAGGTAGCAGGCATACAAGTACAGAAAATATGTTAAACCAAACAGACATAGTTACCGGAAATAGTTGTGTTTATTTGTTTGATGACCGCAACCCCAACCATCTTCTCATATCGATCTGCAACTATTAACTATTAACACCTCATCAAGAATAAAGATGCTTAATCGGAAAATAAGGAGAACTGTAGAAGAATATGTCCAGAAAAGAAAAATAACCAGAGCATTGTTTCAAAATAAAAAGAGATGCTGGGAAGTAAGGAGTTCGGAAGAGATAAGATAAAATTTCTTTCCTAAAGAGACTAAAAAGTTTTAAAGGATATTAATTTAAACCTTAAACTAGATTTTTTTAAAGGATAAAGATGGAAATCTTGTCAGAGATCATACTGCTATCATCAATATTAAAATGGGTAATTGTACCAGGATTATTTTCTTATGGCTACTTTCATCGGGTTGTTAACATAAAATATTTTACTTGGATTAATTCTCACTCATGTTTGAATTTTACAATTGATTTAAAGCAAATGAATTTAGGTTTATGCAAATATAATTGTTATATTAACCGAGTAGCCCACCGAGACAATCTGGTAATAAAGAATTTTATTTACCTTTCATTCTGAACTTTTAATTACGCTTCACATACCTGAGTAATTACATGCCAGGCAAATTTCTTTCCAAAATACTGTTTTTTACTTGCAGTATCAAGAGCCATTTTAATTGTTGACAATCCTCCAAGTATGAAAAAATTCACAATGTCTAGATTTCTGAATCTCATCAGCTGGTTTTCGATACTATCTGCATTATGTACATGAACAATTATGTGTCTTGTGGCCATGTTAATAAGAAGTGATTTGTACTTGTATTCCATCTCTACAAGAAATAACAATACAATATTTTTTTTTTTTTATTTTAAGCATTCAATGTATGAATAAGCAATAAAACAAAAATTACATAAAACATCACAATTCCTGTTCCTGGATAGTTGCAATGAGGGTTCACAGAAATAATCTTTATAATAACCTGACTCAAAAATACAGAATACACTAATAGAAATACTTATGCCAAATAGAGATGCCTTCATTGCTGGTTAAGTCAGGTAAAACAGGCCTGATTGAATATATTTTAATTTTTATTTGGAAAATAAAGAGTAATTTATTTATTTTAAAAAAGTTTATTGACACAGAAAATAAATTGCACATTTGAATTGGAAATAGAATTAACTTTTGGATATCAAATTAGATTTTCTAAAACATTAATGACTTTATTAGGTGAGGAAATAAAGAAGGGAATCTCTTGTTATTTTTCAATTTTGAAACTACTTACCTTGCATCTCTGTCCAGAAACTCAAAAATTTGAATTTACAAAACTCCTAAAAATTATTTCTCGATGGTTATGAAAATTGGCTTTGTACATTAAGGGAGAAACAGCGCTTTCAGGTTTTTTAAAATAAAGTTTGCATAAAATATTCAGAAGGATGTGTTAAGGGTAGAATTTTGATGGCTACACTATATAGAATAAAGGGAACTGTAACCTCATAAATATGATTCAGGTGATATCATAGTGGCGAATTAGATGAGCATGTAAAGTGGTAGGGCTTAGGAACAAATGAATCCCTAAAAAGTTAATAAATATACCAGTTGGAATCGTTAGACTAACATTCATTAACATAAAAAATTAAATCAATTATTAAAAATAAATACAAGTTTGAATTACTATGTTTTCCTATACTTATTGAGGGTGTTATCACAAGTTATTATCCGTGGATACAAACTAAATTAAAAAAAAAAAAATGCCTTAGCTACTGTTTACATTGGGACCTGCTTGTGTATCCGATTGTATTTTTAAAATATATAATTAGTGTGGAACAAAGGGGTGGTTGAAAATGTGAGACCATTTCTGTCAAAAACATGCATATATTTTCTTTATTCAAATATTAATTCCCTGAAGGGGCAACTGTTGTTAGTGTGTTAGTTGAATAATTATTTTGATTATATAAGATAATAACAGAACATGGGATGGTCTCATAGATAACAGAATATGGTTTATCTGGTGATAGGGTTGGAAGTCTCGCTGTCGCAATTACTTTTGCATCCTATGGCTGCTTCCCTTGTCCAGGTGTGTGGTGAGCAAAATTGTGAAAACCATGAAAGAATAGGTCTGTCTCAATTGGTGGCTTGCCAGCATCTCCTGGACTCTAGCATGATGCTAGGGGCAGGCCAGGTCCTAGCTTGCATGATGCTTAGTTTGGGGCGGCATTGCAGTATTCAGAGTCTTCTGGTGTCCGTGGCAAGGGATGGGAACAGAATATGAGACCCCCGCCTTTATACAAATCAAAAAAGGAACCGAAAATATCGGATACCCCTTAACATTTGTTCCAAATAGTTCTCTTTTTCACTTCCTTTTATGTTTTGCATGAAAACCTACACTAGTCCATAGCAACTCTATTTCTCCTGCCACAAATATAAAACATGAGTATACCCACTGTAATAGTCTCTTCAACGCTGGACTTCACCTTCAAGGAAATAATTACAACTGTCTTGAGAACCTTCCGTCTTCTTCCAACGCCGAGGCAAGAGGCCCTTTTGTTCACCCTTCAGGTATTTTGTCTCTCTATTCTCATTTCTACAGCCTTCTTGACTTACTTAACCATCATATATTAGGTAATCCATTAAAAATACTGATCTTACAGGTAAATGTTTGAGGGATAGACTGAATCATATGTGGGGGGATAGCATAAAGATTGATCTTGTGGATTTGGGTTTGGACAGGCGTCACTAGAAAGATGCATGTATACAGCATTTGATAGTATCAGCATTAAATATTTGAGTTTCCTGAACCTTTGTCATTATTATTTTAGGATTTCAAACTTTCTTGACTATTGCCAGAATTATTCACCTACCTGGACCAAAGTCAAGGGTTAGGCTCGGATTTTAAACTATATTAAAAACAAGTATTCTAAGTTTCACCACTTTTGCGCTGCGACCATTAGGCGCACAACCTTTCAGCGAACAGGTCGGTTTTCATTCTTCTTTTTTGTTTTCTTTCCCCTTTCTTTATTTTACTCTTTCCCTTTATTTTACTTTTATCTTATTTTACTCTCTCCCCCTTATTTTCTCCACTTTTATCCATTTTCCTTGCCCGCGTT
>NW_027106340.1:19593-29939 GCF_000696795.3 Halyomorpha halys | reverse complement strand
ATCTTCTCCTCATTTATCATCCACGGTCAACTATCTCTCATAATTATATTAAAAATATTTTAATGAAACTGACTGTGCTGAGGGCAACTGCTTTCTACTCTTCTTCTGATACTTTTTCAGGCAGCTTCAAATTCTAGACTGAGCAGATGGTATTGCCTGGGATAAGGCTGTTGCATTACATTACCACCGTTTATACCATTACGTGCTCAAGTCTGTAAAGTTGCCAAAGATCTTGGCTTTTAGTATTTCCTGATATTTTCCGATACTGTTTTATTGATATTGTCGTCGGATGAGACAACAACATCAATCGCATATCCACTTCTCACTTTTTGATCTATTAAGACTTTGCCCGATTTTTTATTAACCAAGATGTGTTCTGTAATCATAGAACAATTCCAATATATTGTTCTGCTTTCCCCTGAAAGTACTTGTTTCAAATAAACTTTTATTTGAAAATTACTAGCAATTTATAGGAGACAAAGATGAAGGGTTTGGATATGATGTAGTTGAAGAAATAATTTTGTTAATAGCCAGCACTATTCAAGAAATCTTACTTATATACTTTCAAGATGAAATAATACTAAATATAATTATATTATAACTATAAAAAAATAAATAATATTACTAAATTAGAAATAATTTACCAAAGGAATCGTCGTAAAGGATTCCAGCATTTGTAATGTTCTGAAGTTGTACAATGCTTTTGACAATTTCTGGAATAATATCGGCAGGAGGGTTTATCTGAATTAAATATTTCTGTTTTTCGTTATCTAAGGTTTTCCATTGCCTGCACATAACAATACAAATTTGATGATAAATTAGTAATAGTTCATATTAAAAGTATATATAAATTAAATTAAATTTTAATAAAAGAAAAAATTATTTGGTGGCAGTAAGTAACATTAATTGTTGAAATTAAGATGTAAATAAATCAAATTTATTATATATATTTGTATATAATTGTTTTCTTAAAGCAATGAAATATTTCTGGAATGTGAGTACTGTTATCATATAATAGAGTTGCCAAATGATATGGTAATCCAGTGTCTATCAAAAGCTTGGAATTTGTTAGTATGTCTTTAACAATTAGTGGTACATTTCACTGTATACATGTTGGTCTAGATGTCTAGTCAATACTAGTTCGTGTGGAGCTTAGGATTGATGTCTTCCATGGATGTTATATACTCTTAACTTGTCTTTATCTAAAAAAAATTAAAATAACAAATATACAGTGTATTCCAGCATTTAATTTGCACTGTATTTTCTTATTTTCCTACATACTACACTGCTCTAAGGATAATTATGGTGACATTTTTTTTAGTATAACTAGGGTGCTGGGAATTTTTTCCCCAAAAAGGTTGCCATGGGGACATAAGTTTGGGAACCACTGCTCCATAGTCACTTTTTATTATTCAACTTTATCAAGTGCATATTTTATCTAGTGCAATAACATTATCAAGTGCATATTTTAGCAAGTGTTTTATTTGTTTAAAGTGATACCTTAGATCTCCTTCTTGTCCAAATGACGAGCTGATAGTAGGCAAGGCTAGAGCATCAGTAAATGTTTTGACAGCTTCGGAAGGAACATTATTCATTGTTGAGTCTAATACTAAATGAGGAGGTTTTCCATCAGAGACCGTTCCATTATAAGCTTCACATACTGTAAAAAAAAAAAAAAAAAAAAAAGGTCGGAAGTTCATATTACAAAATAATTTTTGCAAATAACTGTTTATTTCAGTATGGTGTATTTCTCTTTTTAACCTGACAAAAGTGTCATACTTTTTTGTCCACCAGGAGGTGTCCCGTTTGCACAAATCCCATGGTCAACGATTTGTACAATTTTTTTATATAATTGGATGTGATGATAGCTAAAATCTTTTAAGATTACTTTCAATGTGATTTGAAATTGGAATTGTAAATTGCAGCTATTCATCAAGGGCTGGATAATTCAGATTTTGTAAAAGATCTAAGATCTTGCCTCAACTCAAGAAACACACAAGGTGTT
Organism: Halyomorpha halys; assembly: GCF_000696795.3. NCBI lineage: Eukaryota > Metazoa > Arthropoda > Insecta > Hemiptera > Pentatomidae > Halyomorpha > Halyomorpha halys. The sequence continues at coordinate 27,934 of NW_027106340.1, read as the reverse complement.
CAGATGAACATAATACTCAAGTAAGGAAAAAGAAAGTCACATTAGGAGTGTACTGGTGAGAGAAATGCTCAGTCTTACTGTTGAAAACTGAATTGAGTATAGGTGAGGTGGTAAAAGAGTGAGTAACAAAAGCGGTAATAAAAACATCTAAGGGTTAACGGATAAACGGATAAATTACGCCTCTCCTTTATAAGTAACGGGTTAATTACTTAATGTAAAAAGTTTTATTACTTTCTAGGGCGGCATGAAAGGAGTTTATAGTGGTTAGTGGAAATCAGGCTTCTTTTGTACACTTTTTGCTCTCATTTATTCATTTTTATTGTTTATTTTATTTTACAATATTTTATGCATTTAGTAATCTTTAATAGATTATGTTTCAGTAATGTAACATCCCATTAAACTTTATTGCTCATTGCACTGATTGTTACGTTGATAATAATCAGAGAAGACGATCGAGGGTGCAGTCAGTCAGCTATAAAAATAAGGGATACTTATTTTGCCACTTATATTGATGATTTTTGGCAATGGATTTGGACCTGAATTTCAGGCATTAATTCTACCAATAGGCAACCACCATAATGCACGATAGGAAACATGAGGCTACTACTAAACGGTAGCGAAGTGTAATATACAGAGACATCTAGTTTTATTTATGTAAATTGATTTCATAAGTCTCCATTAAGAAGAGTATATTTATCTAACATTGATGAAAATTTGGCATTCCACGTCCGTTAAAGGTTCTTCTATAGTAAATTAGTCTAAATTCCTATACTTCCAGGCCAGGAAATTAAAAAAATTATCCATAGGAAGGGGTATCCATCGGAGAGAGTTGTTTATTAGGAGAGGTTTCTCAGTATATCAACTGTTATTGTTTAACATTATCTATAAGTTGAAAATAAATAAATAAATTAAAAAGAGATAAAAGAAGTTTAAAACAAATAAAGTTAAAGATAAATAAGTACTCGAGTGATTTTCCATCAAGGTGATAATGTATAATTACCAGGCAGTCAAGAATAATATTTGCGGCCGATATCGCAATATCCCCAATGCTAACACCTACCTAAGTATTCTAAAAATTGGAATTGTTCTGTAAAATCTGAACCTCTCTCACAGTGAACTCTCTCTCGCTCTCTGAAGTTCTTGCGGAATTTTTCTTTTATGAAAGGGATGTATTTTTCATAGATCCCCTTTTTTCCATATCAACTTCACCTGCCAAATTATTTGCAGATGTATGTTCCATGGGCTGAATGTAGGCATTAGGCTCTTGTACTGGAAGTTCCTATGATCTGCTTGTAATTCCGATGTTTAATCGATTTAAACATGTTCTACAGCTTGTAAAATATAAATTATTTTGGTCATGTCATGACTTATACTACTTTTCTCACTTTCTATATATTGTAATATGCTCTTTTTGAGTAAATAATATATTTTGATGTATAAAGGGTTATTAATATGTTTTATTTTATGTATCATTATAATATTCATTTGTTTTGTTTATCCAAAAAGCAAGCTAACCAAGTTTCATGGTTTATAATAACTTCGTGATACAAAAAACCAAGATGGCGTGAATCAAGGCCATGTTGAGCAGATTCAAATATCATAAAAACTATTTTAACTCTTCCCATCATAATTGAAAATACAGTAAATTAAAGGAAAAATAGGAATCAAGAAATAATGCTAATGAATAATATTCAGAAAGTAAATCATTTGGAAAAATCCCTAACTGTTGTGGGACAATCGATGTTTACATGTAACCTCAAGGCAGGTTTTGTTTTTGAAGAGAACGGGCAGTTGTGTCTGTGGCGCCAAGGAGAGATGGTCTCTTAGTATGAAAAGGTCGTCAACAATTTCTGTCAAGAAGGAAGCCATATTTGATGCTAGGACAGAACAATAAGATTAAGAACAAAGAAGACACCAGAAATCAACAAAAGAAGATCGTTAGCATATAGAGCTTGGTTAGTTTTGTTATAACTAAATTAGAATATATTTGTAAAACAGATTTAAATTTAATTAATTGAAATTATTGTAAATGCCTGTTCTGATTGTCTAGTAACAACACGCCCTGAGATTAAGAGTCTTTTATATTATTAAATTTGAATAAATTTTATTATCCATTTGATATTAGTATTCTTAATTTGAACCCAAAGTATCTTTTATATTTGAAGAAAAGTTATAAAACGAGTAAAAATTCTTTTTTATTTTATTTTTAATAAATAAAATTATTACAATATATATCCACAAAACTAATTCAACATTATGAACAATTTGGTACTTACTCGACTCAAGTATGGCTTTGGCATCTGTTCCTGATATGCTCACTCTAACTGCTGCCTCTACTTTTACACCAAGCTTGGGGTTCTTCTTTAAGTAGTTCAGGACTACATCAAAACTCATCTCAGCTAGCTGATTCTTTGCCTCATTTATAAACACTGTTAGCAAAAAAAAAAAAAAACAATAATAAGAGAAACTATATTATTTTGTTTTCACAATTGGTTTTTATAGTAAAATATTTAAAGAACTTTTCTTTCTCAAAACATTTGAGGAATTTTAATAAAAGGAAGATGGTCAGAATAGAGGGTGGTCCACATAACTCAAATAGAAAATAATTTTGGAAGATTATTGATTGACCGTGTGTAAGGATGAAAGGAATATAGGAGGTGCGGTCAAGAAAAACTCAAATAGTAGAAATATACTATTTTAATGAGCCAACGTTTCGCCCCACGTTGCAGGGCTTCTTCAGGGCTATTTTGACGGCAGTCAAAACTAAAAAAAAAAAAAAAAAATGAACAATTTTATTATCTATTTCTTAATATTAATTAATTATTTCTTATTATTAAATCTATTTATTATGGGCCAATGTTTCGCTCCACTTCACAGGATTATAAAATATACAAACAACTTTAATTAAGTAACATAGTGTGATAATAAGATAATATGAAATAAAAATAAACTGTGGTGTGGCTGTACTAAGGTAAAATAACTGAAAACTACGACTAAACAAGAAATTATTTTATCTTCTCCCTTTTAGTTTGTACTGTACTGTGTGCACTGTATTTTTTATATTTCTTACAAGTTACACTAATAGTTATACATTAAATACAAATACAATTTTAAAAAAAAAATACTATTTTTCTGTTGCTATAAATATTTGTCTATCAGGGTTTCTGGAGGTGGGAATCATGGTTGTAAATTTAGTTCTGGCCAAAATTACAACAGTTTAACAAAAGATAATATAGTTATAATGGAATTGGTAAAGATCAGATTTTCTCGGCATTTTTCAACTGGGATGTTTCTATTTTTCTCCTTTACTTATTCATAAATTTCTTTAATATTTTGTATTTATCCTTTATTTATTATTGCTAATAATTACTTTGTTATTTTTTTCAAATAAATAAAGTTTAAAGATACCTTTGAAGAAATCATTTTGAAAGTTCAGCATTTCAGCTGTATGAGACTATAGCAATGATGATAAGACCTAACTGATATTAACGGCCATTTAGTTGCAAATTTATTTACCCAATTTAATCAAAACAATTGTGGCTTCAGTCTTCGGGTTGAGGTTGGGTTTCCCAGGTTACTGGGAGTGGAACTTCATGAACCGTTTTTTGATATAATCCTCTATTGACTCCATTTGTAATTCGCGATGCAATTGGCTATTTTTTATGAACCAAGGAGAATTAACTGCGATTCTTAGGACTTTATTTTGAAAAGATTGTATGCCGCTCCCCAGACTTCACAGCCGTACATCAGTGGCCTGAGAATTGTTTTCAATATAAGAACAGTTGTTTCTGGTTTTAGTTTGAAATTTCTGTTTAGGATAGGATATAGCATTGCTAACTATAAACTACTTGATATTAAATTAAACTAGATTTAATTTGAGTGCTAATAGACATCTGTAGATCTCATGGTTCCTGAGATTTAAATTTCCCATGATAAATTCATTAACTACTGATTTAAATAAATACTAAAATTTCATTAAATGTTGTTTTTTTTAAAAAAAATTATCTCGGGAATTATTAAACGTAAACAGCTCTACTACAGCTCATATCGTAGAAAATTCCCACTACTTTAAATAATGTTCAAAATAATCAACAATTAGCGTGAAATGACTCTTTTTCACCGGGTTATCATACTAATAAGGAAAGGTTATCAGTCGAGTAAAAACTGCAGTTCGTTATAGTACAAGAGCCGGAAAGAAAAAAAGGCAGTTATCTCACCCACATTTTTGATTACTTTAAGGAAAACTAGTTATAATTATTAGTCAAAATTTATGAGTCTGCCAAGTATAGGTAGGGAGAATAAAAAATGGCGGCTGTATCAAAACTTTAAAAAAACATTTTTCATTCGGAGCTCTATATCTTAAAAACTACCAACAACACTAGAAAATATAAGAGAAAACTATTTAAAGAAGAGTAAATTTGCTGAAATATTAGCCCTAAAAGAGCTATTTACGTCCAATAGTTCTCGAGATATAGCTTTTTAAAAAGCAAAATTTCTTAAAAATCTACTGAAAGGTTAGTGGTTAATTAATTTATTTTGAGAAATCTATATCTCAGGAACTATGTGACATACAGATGTTTATTAGCACTCAAATTAAAGCTAGTTTATTGGACTATAAAGAAGTTTATGACCTTTACCTTCGTAGGAATAGTAGTTTTGATATTTGCTAAAATAAATTGATTTATAGTTGTTCCGACAATAAGTTTGATTTATTAAAAACATCATTTCAGAAACCATTGGGGGTACAGATGTCTGCCAGCGCTCAAATTAAAGCTAGTTAAATTTACTACAGAATAGTTAATTATGTTTATCTTTGTGGGAGTAGTAGTTTTTATGATGTTTGACAAAATAAACTCACAAAATGTTAATTTCTAATTGTCAGTATAAAATGTTGGATTTTTGAAAAATATATCTCTAGATCCATAAGACGCAGATATGTCTGCCAAAACTCAAAATAAGGAAATTTAACTTACTATAAAGTAGTTTATTATACTTATCTTCGTAGGGGTAGTAGTTTTTATGACTTTCGCAATTAAATATAAATTTGGCAAATGAAAATTTGTCCGAACAACTATAAATCAATTTATTTTAGCAAATTTTATGTAAACTGTTACCCCTACGAAGATAAACATCATAAACTACTTTTTAGCTCATTAAACAAGTTTTAATTTGAGTGCTAATAGACATCTATACAGCAAATGGTTTTTGAGTTATAAATTTTTCAAAATAAATTCACTTACTACTGATCTTTCAGTACGTCCCATACAACATTTTTATGAACTATTCATCATAAATAGGGCTTATATTATAGCAAATTTAATTTTTCTTTAAATGACGTTCTCTTAGGTTTTCTTGCATTCTTCCTACTTTTTAAGATATAGAGCTCGGAATGAAAAATTAAATTTTTTATCACTTTCAAACAGCCGTCATTTTTTATTCTTTCTACCTATACTTGGCAAACTAATCAATTTTGACTAGTAACTATACATAGTTTTCATTAAAGTAATCATAAATTGGGATGAGATAACTGGCTTTTTTCTCTTCTTGAGCTCTTGTACTATTAGGTATTGGCAAGCGAAACAAAAGCCGGATGGATATAGGGTATCAACCAGTGTATTTCAGTTGTAATAGATTGTGTTATATTTATTTTTGCACAATTTTAAATTACTGCTTTTATTTAACCTTCATTAATCAGAGAATATTATAAAATTTTAAATAGACGTATAGCTACGCAGTTATTTAATTATTATTAATATTTTATTTTATCCTTAATTCCTTCATATTATAACTTTTATGATTACAATTACAATAGGAGTATATTTTCATAGTTTTCTATGGCATTAGGTTTTTCGCACATGATAATTGCAGTGTTTGAAAGGCAAACTTTCTTGGTTTTTTTTTCCATTTATCTTGTTAGGAAAGTTGAACAGAGGTATAATCTTGTAGAAGATGTATGAACCAGTTTCGAAAGCTCTGACGTCAGTGCTCAACTTCTCCCAGGTGATGACGTGATACTCGAACCCTAATCCAATACAAGCGATTCCTCTTCCTTTTCTATAAACACTTCAGCCTTCCACTGGCGAATACAATGGGTAGGCCTTTCTCATTTCATGATGGCCCTTCAGAAAGGAAATTTCTTTGAGTGGGCCTAAACGTCCCAATTTTGTGCTTTTCTTTCAACCAAGGTTGATCGAATGCTTTGCAAACAAATTAGCTGATTAATGTTGTAAATGGAACTTTTGTTGTAAGGGATTCATATCTATATATCTGCTAATAATAAAATAAAAACTTAAGAAATAGTTATTAATATGTTTAAATAATTCATATATATGTATATATAGTTGACCGTAAAGATTTAAATATAAGAAGATGGTCAGGGTTGCGGTCAAAAAAAGAACAAATAGTTTAAAACTATTTTAATGTCCCACGTTTCGCCCCACTTTGCAAGTCTTCATCAGGGCTAAAAAGATACAAAAAAAACTGAGAATATTACAACAATAAGATACAATAAGGTAATTTAAGCTAGGATAAATATTATGTAAAAATAAAGTGATAAGAAATTACATATAAATAAAAGGAAGGAAGACATAAAGTAGTTTATATATTTGTTATCATTTAATATCGTTATTATTATGTTTATTTATCTTTATTCTTTCAAGACGTTTATTTAATCTCCACTTTCTTCTTCTTCTTTTTTTTTTTCCATATTGTTTTTTATACATCTCCTGTACTTTTTTAACTCTATATTTTACGTATTTAAAAAAAAAAATTGTACTCTTTACATTGTTACTTATTTTTTACTCAAGTTTATTTTGTACTGTTACTATTTTATGTCTTCTTTTCTTTTATTTATATGTAATTTCTTATCACTTTATTTTTACATAATATTTATCCTAGCTTAAATTACCTTTTGTATCTTATTGTTGTAATATTCTCAGTTTTTTTTTTATCTTTTTAGCCGTGATGAAGCCCTGCAAAGTGGGGCGAAATGTCTTGGCGACATTAAAATAGTTTTAAACTATTTGTTCTTTTTTTGACCGCTACCCTGACCATCTTATATTTAAATAATTTATAAATAATCTTATTTATTAATTTATATATCTATCCAAGTTAAGTCTCAAATACTCTTTATTTTTTCATTAAATGGCCAACGTTTCGGTCAACCTGAGCACATCCTGAAGGACTTTTATTAATATAAATTTACACTTCACATCCAACAATTTAATACATTTTTGCAGGTCATACCATAGTATGCCCTGGTGAGTTATCAATTTATTGATATGATACATTATTATATATATTTATACAGAGAGAGATACATTATCATATATATTTAAAGATGATTAGATTATAGTGGCTTATTACTCATACTTCCTGGTTTCTCTTCCATGATTTACACGGCAATTCCTCTTTGTCATTTTTTATATTAAATTTACTGACAGTAAATGGGCGATCCATTGCAACTTACTTATCTGATATTGAGCGAGTTAGGACACGCGAGGATGCGTGATTTAGTTAAAGGTTACCTATACCTTCCCTTTGGCTCGGGAGTTGTCATTTATTTACAACAGTTAGAAATTTATTTTTTCTTATCATTATGATTAATAAAATACACTTGTAATTTTGTACATAAAAATTGTAATAGCACGTTTTGAAACATCTGCCATTTTTTATTCCTCCTACCTATACTTTGCAGACTTATCAATTTTGACTAGTAATTATTCATAGTTTTCATTAATGTTATCAAAAATTGGGGTGAAATAGCTGACTTTTTTCTATTCTTGGACTCTTGTATCAACAAGTGTAGTTGAGTTGTAATAGATTGCGTTATATTTATTTTTGTACGTTTTTAAATTACTGCTTTTATTTAACCTTCATTAGTCAGAGAATATTACATAATTTGAAATAAGATTTTGGCTACTTAGTTATTTAATTATTATTAATATTTTATTTTATTCTTAATTCCTCCATGTATTATTTTGAATGTTTTTATAACTAATAAAGCAATGGATGACAATAATAATAATTTAATGACAGTTGTCAATTATCTCATCTTGATTCTCTCACTAGTTAGAAGATCAACAAGGCACTCAGTGGCCAAACTTTCACTTTTCACTCAATTTAGGCTTGTTGTTATAAATTTATTTTAATTAAAACTTAGAATTAAACAATAACATGAAGTTTTGGAAGGAAAGATTTTTAAAAAAGTTGCTCAGAAAATCCGCTTGGAGCTCTTATGCATTTAACATTTAAGGCTAAATGTACCGATTTTTAGTAAGATTTTTTTTCAAGAGATGGCAGCACTTTCGGGGCAAATTTACTTTTCTTCTCATTTGAATAC
>NW_027106340.1:17557-19543 GCF_000696795.3 Halyomorpha halys | reverse complement strand
GAGCCGAATATTTGAATTCAAATCTCCCGCCATGTGTGACGTCATCAAAATGCTGGCTTCTGATTGGCTCCTCACGGAAGAGCCCCAGCTCGCCCATACTCTCACTACTGCCGATGGCGCTGCTATCTAGCGGTCACCGTCTGAACTAACAGCGCTCTGGTGGTAAGTCGAGGAACTCCCTCCTCAAAAAAACGCCCCAGCTCGCCCATATTCTCTCTACTATCCAGTATCCAATCTTTACAAACCAAAATCCTCCGTAAAATCCTAGATGCGTCACAAATAAACAAGTCCATAAAGACCTCTATATCCTATTTTTTTTGCAGATTTTGTCCGAAATCCTCCTCTCATTCCAAAATCCGTGCCTACTGAAACCCCCTAGTTTCTAACCTTGTATCCTCTTCCATTCATGACAATCCTCCGAGACGCCTGAAAAGAAGATGGCCACGAGACCAGATAATGCAAAATGTCATTAGAGTGTTACCAATGGGTAGTTTCTCTAAACGCCTGTAACACTCCAATTTAACTTAGATCAGATTTACTAAATGTATTATACTGTACAGTTGTAAATAGCAATAAATAAATATTGTCAATAGCAATAAATAAATTTAAAAAAACCCTTATGACCGCGCATCAAAGATATGATAAAAAATATTGCACCTAGTTGCATTCACCCTATACAAAAATTATTCGGAAGGTAAATTATTTGCAGTTTCGATCCCAACTAAATTCCATTTCAATGGGACTTAGAAATCTTGTCACTTAGACCCGCATTACTCTTCGGTGGCCCGGGACCATGAGTACAAGAGCCCATGAGCAGAAAAAAGGCAGTTATTGCACCCAAATTTTTTATTACTTTAATAAAACCTACGCATAATTACTTGACAAAATTGATGCGTCTGCCAAGTATAGTTAGGAGGAATACAAAATAGCGGCTGTTTCAAAACGTTAAAAAAATATATTTTCTCTTTCTATTTCTTTAAAATTACCAACAACACTAAAGAACCTAATAATCATTTTTCGAAAATGGTATGAAATTTTGTCCAAATCAATTTATTTTAGCAAATATCATGAAAGATACAACCCCTACGAAGATACGAGTAATAAACTACTTTATAGCACATTAAAGTAGCTTTAATTTGAGTGCTGGCAGACATCTGTACGTCTAATATGTCTTGAGATATCGTTTTTCATTAATCCAAAAAGTTTGACTAAATCAAGATTTTGTGAATTTATTTCATCAAATATCATAAAAACTACTACTCATAATAATAAATAAATGTCATAAACTACTTTATAGTACATTAAACTAACTTTAATTTGAGTGGTAGACATATTTACGATATATTTATATTTTTTCATAAGGCAAAATTTTTGTAGGAACATCTAGAAATCAATATTTTCTCAATTCATTTTGTCGAATATCCTGGAAACTACTACAAAGATAAATGTAATAAATTACTTTATAGTACATTCAACTAGTTTTAATTTTAGTATTAATAGACATTGTGGTACGTGGAATGGTTTCTGAGATATATAATTTTGTCAAAATTAAATTCACTAACTACAGATTTGTTAGTGCATTTTTATGAAATGTTACTTTTTAAAAAGCTACATTTTAAAAACTATTGAACGTATTATATTAGGTTTTTAGTGTTGTTGATAACTTTAAAGATATGGAGATTCGAAAGAATTTTTTTTTTTTAACGTTTTGAAACATCCATCATTTTTTATTCCACCTACCTATACTTGGCAGACTCATTAATCTTGACTAGTAATTATATATAGTTTTCATTATTGTAATAAAAAATTGGGTTGAAATAACTGACTTTTTTCTACTCTTGGGCTCTTGTACTATTAGGTATTGGCAAGCAAAACAAAAGCCGGATGGAGATATAGGGTTTTTTTTTTAAGCCCGATAGAACTTGAAATTGTAAAAAATAACACAAAAAATTAAATTGTAATCAAAATTTTTTTTTTATTCGAAAG
>NW_027106340.1:12602-16967 GCF_000696795.3 Halyomorpha halys | reverse complement strand
TTTTAAATTACTGCTTTTATTTAACCTTCATTATTCAGATAATATTACAAAATTATAAATAAGATTTTGGCTACTCAGTTATTTAATTATTATTAATATTTTATTTGATTCTTAATTCCTCAATTTTATAACTTTTGTGATTACAATTTAAGATAAATTGATTATTTTTTTTCTGGCATGGAGTCACTTTTTCAGTACACAGAATATAAAATAATGAAAATATTTCTTTATCATTAAAACTCTAGCTCTCCTAAAAAAGGCGGGAACAATTACTCCTTGAACAGACTGTACGTCGATAACTAAATAGATTAGTTTATAATATTAACCCCCCTTTCAAGAGGGAAAATTTCTTTCTCTTCACTCTTATTTCTTTCTCGCTTTAGTTAAAATTTAACTTATAAATATCGACATTTAACACTTTTAATGTTTAAGTCCGATAATACTCTCGGATCCTTGTATTTTTCTTGATATGAAACTCTACTGTCTGACAATCTTCAGTGTTAGATATTTAATATTAGAATACATTTTACAAAATAAAAATATTACAGAGATCACAAAATAAAAATATTACAGATATCATAAAATAAAAATATTATATATTATACATTTATAGCAATCATTGGAATCTATAACCAGAAAGTCTATAAATGAAGCATTTATTTTATATTTACTTAATTATAAAGTTATATACACATTAACATATATTGTGTATACTAATATAGGACGGGAATTGTTAATTGCTAAAATTATTTGAGGGGGGATATAAAATTTCTAAATTGGCAAATTACATCCAATGACCCCATATTTCAGTGTCTATTTATGCCCTATTTTGCCATAGGTATAATTCTCAGGTTTGACATCTAGCTCTTGATCTGTTTTTTGGATGTAAATCCGAAGATTCTCCTGTATTTATTGGGTCGAATTAATTAGACTGTTTCCTTTAAATTGTTTTCAAATAATAACTTTTTCTTGCCCTTTAAGTATTACGTTCTCACGTACATTCCCTCTTGAATTCCTCCCTAGAGGGAATAATTCCTTGTTGAGTGGGCGGGTAATTAATTTTCATGAATTTAAAGTGAAAGTAAATACTTATCATTAAGAGATTTAAAAAGAAAATTGGAAGAGTTATCCAAAATAGTTTTAGAAATAAGCAATGGCTGTTTCCAAGTGAATATAAAAATTTTCTCAGTACTATGTAATCGTTCTAAGAAGCAGGAGACTTCCCAAACCACAAGTTTTTTTCATCTGAACCAAAAGGACAAAAAAAAATTTATAACTCCTCCATTAGAGTTTTTGCGTGATGCTCCCGGCCATATACTATTAAAGGATACAGGTTGATACAGGTGTTGGCCTCGGAACCGATTCCAGCACTTCCAGACCACTTGGAGTGACTCAATTTCATGCCTGGAAGTTCATGGAAAATACTACTTTGAGAAGATACTTGTAAATTTTATGTATGATCTTTTCACTTTCTTGAGATTTTTTTTATTGTTTAAATAAAATAATATGGATTCAAGTTAAGCTCCAAATACTATTTATTATTTCTTTAAAAGTACAACATTTCGACTGATTCGGCTATCATCAAGCCTGTGTATACTAATAGATAAACTAACACTATCAGTGTAACAAGCAAGTGAAAATATTGTTAAGTTAATCCGTAATTAAATATTTTAAAATTTAACGGAAAAAAAAAAAATAAGGCGATTTTGACTGAAATTAATGACCAGGGTAGAATAGCCTGCATCCAGTTTTTAAAATTGTATATTAGATATAAATTTATATTTAAGATTGTCTTTGAGGTTGACCGTACTTAAAGAATAATAATAAAGATTATTTTGAAACTAAACTTAGATATATATTATTTTATTAAAATTATACTTGTTAAATTGAACAGATTCGTTATCTTGGACTACATCTTGACAAACGACTAACCTGGAATCCTCACACAAGACTGTAAAGACAGGAAACTGCACGCAGATTTCGACTATTACAGCACTTACCAGACAAACGGTCTAAACTTCCAACTCATTGCAAAAGACTGATCTAGATGACAATAATAAGGCCCATCTGGATATACGAAGTTGAGCTTTGGGGCTCCACTAAACCTTCGAATTCCTCTCGTATCCAATCTTTACAATCCAAAACCCTTTGTAAAATCCTCATGCTCCTTATTTTGTTACTAATAAATCCATCCATAAAGACCTAAATGTTCCTTATGTAACCGAGCTAGCCCGAACCCGATATTATTCCTTCCATAATAAACTCCCTAACCACCCAAACCCACTCGTTTCTAACCTTGCTTCCTCTTCCATTCCTGGCAATCCTCCAAGGCGCCTGGAAAGAAGATGGGCTCGTGACCTTATATTGTAAACTGTTTTAGAGTTCTACTACTGGGTAGTTTCTCTACATCCTGTATCATATCATATGTCATTATGATCAAATTTACTGGTTGTATTTTTTTATACAGTTGTAAATATAAAAAAAAAAAAAAAAAAATATTATACTTGTAAAATTAAAGGAACTTCCATGAGATGAAAAATTTACAATATGCAGCTTGGAAATCATACGTTGATATAATATTGATTGTTAGTACATTAAATATTTGATGCGTAAAATTCCAAAACCAGCCAATTCCAAAATGTATTTTACATTTTTTTAATTTTTTTTTTCTTCTAACATATATGTGCCACAATCGATCCTATTCATCCCTCTATTCTCAGTCCGCTGGAGTTTCTCAAGGTAGTATCCTTGGTCCCATCCTCTACACCTCCTATACAGCTGACCAATCCTAACACTATCCTCACCACGTATTCTGATGACACATGTGTACTCTCTGTTAATAATAACCCTTTGATTGCATCCCAAACTCTCCAACCCCATATCACAGCTCTTGAAGAATGGTGTCGTAATTGGAGGATTAAAATAAATCCCATCAAATTACCTTTAGCCTTCGTCGTAAACCTACCGACTGCTCTACAGTAATCTTTAATAATGTTGCCCTTACCCCTGTCGAACATATCCACTGACTTGGACTACATCTTGACAAACGTCTAACTTAGAATCCTCATACAAGACTGAAAAGACAGGAAACTGCACGTCGATTTCGACAGCACTTACTAGACAAACGGTCTAAACTTCTAACACATTACAAAAGACTGATCTACATGACTATTATAAGGCAAATAGACAAACGGAGTTGAGCATTGGGGCTCCACTAAACCTTCGAATTCTTCTCGTATTCAATTCTTACAGTCTAAAATGCTTCGTAAAATCCTTAACGCTCCTTACTTTGTTACAAATCAAGTCATCCATCAGGACCTCAATATTCCATATGTTGCCGATTTGGCCAGAACCAGATACCCTTCCTTCCATAATAAACTTCTCAACCACCCAAATCCACTTGTTTCTAACCTGGCTTCTCCTTTATAATCTAATAATCCTAGGCGTCTGAAAAGAAGATTGCCTCGAGATCTTCTCCTTTAGAAATGTTATTGGAATTCTATCAATGGGTAGATTCTACACATGTTTTTATCATGTCACTATGTCACCTACAGCAAATTTACTTGTCGTATATCTTTTTATACAGTTGTAAATAACAATAAATAAGTTGTATTAAAAAAAAAACAATTTCCTGTTTTGAATCTATACGCCTGATTATGGAAGAAATCCTTTAGCCTTACGATTATCTCGTATAAAAACTATTAAATAAAAAAATAATTAAAAATTCCAAACAATGCATGGCTGGTTTTAGGATAGAACGGCTCATACATTATATCCATGCTTACAAATAATAAGTTATATCTATAATCATATATTTTAAAAATGAATAGTATAGAATATATTTCATTGTAAAAGACAAAGTCTTGTAAGAATTTCATTACGTACAGTTCAGTTATTAAACAAAACCTGAATCTAGTGCTCCATTACAAAAACAATAAACAAAAAGATAAAACAAGTGCTTTAGAGCAAAAACAATTTAAAAAAAATAAAACTGGCTAATAAAAAAACTACTAATTTAATACGTTTTACTCCACTACAATTTACTTTAAACTTAAAAATACATTAATAGTAAAATAGTAAAAATATTAATTGACTTCGAAAACTACTAACATGCCTCTATTTATGTATCATGAGTATTTAACAACAGTTAAAAATAGGTAACGTTATAAGAGGGTATCGACAAATATGTTAGAAAAAGTTTAAAAAGTGAAATAATCCGTTATAAAGTGGGTTGGAAAAATAAAAAAAATAAATTAAAAAAATAAAAATTCCTTTTTTAATAATTCTTTTTTTTACTTTATTAATTTGATAGATTTATGTATTGATAGATATTACAATCCGCCACACAGTTGTGGGCAATAGGTA
>NW_027106340.1:0-12432 GCF_000696795.3 Halyomorpha halys | reverse complement strand
AATGATAAAATAATATATACAATATTTACACAATCGACCTGAGGATCCCTGAGCCCACTCTATCCCCCACGTGTGAGGGGTAGAGCAGAGCTCAGGAGATCCCAGCGCATCCCTCTCGCTGCATCACTGGTTTTAATAAATTAACTATTTTTTTCTTACCTCTTGGAACAAATAAATAAGCATTTACAACTATATATATAGTGTTTGTATATATATACCAGCTATTTGATTATCTTGTTTTGCCGAGGTGGCATTGTAAGATGGTTGCCAGGTCCGCTGAAGGCGGTGTCAACAATGATGGCATATGTTTGCCTGGATAAATTAACTAAATAGTTAAATTAAAATAAATTAACTATTTGCAAATATGTTAATGATAAGTTGTGCTTATTGGTTTTTAAATTGACGGGAGAAGGTTCTAACTGGATATAGAAGCTTTCGGAGATGCTAATAGAGAACTTAATAGTTATAGTACAGTTATAATATTATTATGATATAATTATAATTTATATAAGGTTACTCAGTGTAGTGTTGATAAAATGTAAACTAATAGATGTAATAATTATTAATTGTGAGAATAATGGTATTTTAGATATTATGATAAAGATTAATTTATCAAATGCATAACGTCTTCATGAGCTTTAAAAAAAATTGATTAATGATAAATAATTTGACAAAGGCAAAAAAAAAATGCCTGCAATTATTACTAATGTTTTGACTGTGATTGTGTAATGAGATACTTGAAAATGGCCCGCAATGGCCGAAACGTAGAAGTATTAAGATGATGTTTTTTTTAAAACTACTAAACAAAAATTTCTGTATAAAAAAAAATTTGCATTATATATGAATCGATATAATTAATTGAACTGACTTACTTATGTTGATGGTCTGAAGGGTTTGTGATAGTGCATGCTCCAATAGCAAGAGCAGAAGTAGCCGGCACATTCTTCCATCAGCTACCAACAGAAAATTATTTTATTTTTACTCATCATTCGAAATATTAATGTCAATAATAAAATAATGAATGATAATACTAACAATAATGACGATATAATAATAATTACAATAAAATCTCTGAGAGAACTGATCTACATGGCTGTAATAAGGCCAATCTGTATATATGGAGTTGAGCTTTGGGGCTCCACTAAAACTTCGAATTCCTCTCGTATTCAATTCATACAATCCAAAATCCTTCGTAAAATCCTCAATGCTCCTTACTTTGTCACAAATAAAATCATACATAATATTAAGGTCTTTACCTTAATGTTAAACCGAACCAGATATCACTCCTTCCATTATAAACTCCCTAACCACCCAAACCCACTAGTTTCTAACCTTGCTTCCTCTAATATTCCTGACAATCCTCCGAGGCGCCTAGATATGTAAAACGTCATTAGAGTGCTACCAATGGGTAGTTTCCCTACACGCCTGTAACACCCCATTTTAACTAAGATCAAATTTACTGAATGTATTATATAATATACAGTTGTAAATTTCAATAAAGATATTAATAAAAAAAAAATGTTGATATCGCAAAAACATAAAGTTAACCTCTAAAAACGATTAAACCTGAACTTTCCACCTGAAGGCCTTTTCGAACGCCATTTTACTGGACAGCAAGATACTCGGCAACCAAGGTCTCCCATTATACAGTTACATCAAGGTCAGGTTAGTCCATCTCAAGTTTTATTGTCCATAACTTGATGAATGAAAGATCAAAGTCCTAATCTTAATTACAATCACATCGAGGGGCTTTGCGATAATGTGTTATCGCATATGTGATATTGTTGTCATGTAACATAATCATAGATAATGTTCTGGTATGTGCTATGTGTTAAATTAAAAATAAATTGATATAGTTACATCTGTCGTACTTAGGAAGAGTTATTATTATTATTATCTAATAACGGTGTAAATTATGTGCACTATAGAGTTCGTTAGAGTGTTATTTTCACTGTCATTTAGCGAAAAATTTCGAATTGTAGTTCTTCACGCAAATACAATAGTTGAGTCTAAATAACCAAGTATCGCAATATGTTTTTTTTTTTCGGTATAATTGCCATGGATACGACCCTTATTCATGAATGAACCATTAGTAAATAAATTGTTTGCGACTTTAGCGCACTTGCTCAGCCTCCACTGGCTCACTACCAGTGATGCGGCGAGAGGGATGCGCTGAAATCTCTTCAGCTCTGCTCTACCCCTCACACGTGGGGGATAGAGTGGGCTCAGGGATCCTCAGGTCGATTGTGTAAATATTGTATTATTTTATCATTATGTAATTTTATTTATTCATTTTTCATACAGATAGTTTGATTATGTTCATCTTGCCTATTATTTTGTTTGAATACATATACACAAGACTGAAAAGACAAGAAACTGCACGTCGATTCCGACTATTACAATACTTAGTAGACAAACGGTCTAAACTTCCAATTCATTACAAAAATCTGATCCACATGACTATGAGGTCTATTTAACCTTTGGGGTACACTAAACCTTCGAATTCCTCTCATATCCAATCCTTGCAATCCAAAATTCTTAGTAAAATCCTCAATCCTCCTCACTAAACAAAAACAGGTAAGATCATCCATAAAGACTTTAATGTTTCATATGGAACCACTCTAGCTCTCTATAACCATCCAAATCTGCTAATTTTTAATTAAACTTCATCTTCTGTTCCTGATAATCCTCCGAGATGCCTGAAAAGAAGGAGACCTCGAGACCTTCTGATGTAGAGTGCTACCAATGTGTAGTTTCCTTAAATGTCTGTATCATACCATTATAATCTAACATAGCATTTACTAGATGTGTTTGTATTTAAATATAGCCGTAAATATAAATAAATAAATAAAAATGTATACGTATATTAGAAGAGAATAAAACATTTCAAATCTACTTCAGTGCTGAACAGAGAATAAGGAAAGTATGGACTCCAGAATACTAATGAGCTGTAATGTTCGACGCAGTTTTATTTTCCAGCTAGGATTCCTGAATGCGGTCTGGAATATTTTCCAGTAATCCATATCCTTGAATAAAAAACTATTTTTCATTTCAAATCCATATGTCGTGGTAGCTGTGTTCTGACTACGAAATATAACTTTATTTAAATATTATTATTTTATTTCTATGAGTTTTATTTAAGGAGAAGATGGTTGGGGGTGTGGTCAGAATATAACAAAAATAAGTTGAAAGAACTTATTTAATAGGACCAACGTTGTGACCAAATTTTCTAGCCTTGATCTTAGAGCTTTACCGCAACCACCGCTGAACTCGCTTAGGTTTCCGATTTCTTACTAGCAGGTGAGCTATCTGATTTATTCTGTTTCCCTTTCTTTCTTTAACCCCTTTTTCTCTATTCTTTTCTTAATTTTCCTTAACCACGTTATTACTAATGTTCATCGTATATTATTATTGTTATGTTTTCTATTCACTTATTTTGTCTAACTCACCTTTATATTTTGTTTCTTTATTATAATATTATACCTACATATTTCATTAGTTATATATATTTTCTTTCTCTCATTTTTTTTTTACTTTCCTTATCTTTAGTTTTTAAATTATTACTTATCTGGACATACGGAGTTGAGCTTTGGGGCTCCACTAGACCACCAAATTCCTCCTGAGTCCAATCCATACAGTCCAAAATCCTTCGTAAAATCCTTAATGCTCCTTACTTTGTTACAAATCAAGTCATCCATCAGGACCTCAATGTCCCGTATGTTGCCGATTTGCCCAGAACCAGATACCAATCCTTCCATGATAAACTTCCCAACCACCCAAATTGTTTCTAACCTAGATTCTCCTTCATTACCTAATTATGCTCCTAGGCGTCTGAAAATAAAATGGCTTCGAGATCTTCTCCTCTAGTGATGCTATTGGAGTTATATCAATGGGTAGATTCTCCGCATGTTTGTATCATATCACTGTGTCACCTACAGCAAATTTACTTGTTGTATATATTTTTATACAGTTATAAATAAATTATTATTGTTATTATTTTATGGGCAACAGACCGTGTAGGCCTAAGTCCTCCCACGATGCATTAGTAAATACATCGTATTTCGACACGATGCAAATGCAATACATCGCGCGTTTCTTGACGTGGTTTTTTCGCAGGGTGGGTTCATCACTCCCACGCCTATTTTTTGTGAGTGCCACCCATTACCTAACTGGGTTCACAAATGCCCGGGGGGATATTGTCAGTGAGTTTGGCATTATTTTGTGCTTGAAAAAAGCCCGGGTGGGACCGGGGATACTATCTGACAATCTGTGGGTTGGTAGACTGGCGCGTTACCACGCTGCTACCGCTGCCCACAAATAAATTATTACTAAATTAAAATATTTATATTTCTCTGCATTATATAACTTCAAATATTTATTTCCTTAATTATGTTATTTTTACTTACTTATTCAATTATCTATATATACATTTTATTTTACACTTCTTTCATCACTTTTTTTTTATTAATATCATTCTGATTACCAGTGATGCGGCGAGAGGGATACGCTGGGATCTTTTGAGCTCTGCTCTACTCCTCACACGTGGGGAATAGAGTGGGCTCAGGGATCCTCAGGTCGATTGTGTAAATATTGTATATATTATTTTATTTATTTATTTTTCATACAGATAGTTTGATTATGTTCATCTTGTCTATTCTTTTGTTTGTATCTATTTTAAGAGAGTTTTTTCGAATTTAATTTTTTATTTTATTTATTTTTTTTATTTTATTATGTATGAGATCATTCATCACTATTACCTATTGCCCACAACTTTGTGGCAGATTGTAATATCTAGCAATAAATAAATATATCAAAAAAGATATATGTATACATATCATTCTGTACAATTAATTACTTTATCTCATTCTGTTTATATTTTCTTTTTTTAATTTTTTTTGTAATCGTTGGTTGTTATCTTGCTCTTTGTTCTTAGCCATGATGAAGGCTAGAAATTCTGGCCGTAACGTTGGCACAATTAAATATGTTATATCAACTTATTTGTGTAAATTCTGACCGCATCCCCCAATAATCTTCTCATATATATATTATTCACCCCCAACCGTCTTCTCAACATTACTTTTATTCTTAGGACCCTTTCGCCACTCTGAAAGGGCTCATACAGAATTCATGGAGTTATAAAAATTAAAGGTTAAAAAAATGGGAGATAAGTCGAATTCTAAATCTTGATATGATAAATATGAGAATGATAACAAGCAAAATAAACGAAGCAAAGGTGAAGAAGGAGTTAAAAACAAGGAAATATTTACAGCTATTAAGTAAAATTAGTCTTTGGTCCCAAGGTTATCCAACAAGTTGATCTTTCCCACGATGGAAATACCTCTTACTGTATCTTTTCCTTTTTCTCCACTGATATGACAGAAAATCATTTATTTTCACAGTATTCATACATTTATCTTGTTTATATGATACGGTGTGAATCATGCAGTAGTGTTACTCACTTATGTGATATATTGTACTGATTGTTCAGTTTTAGTTGGGTAAAACCTTTGAGTCATCAATACGTTTTCAATTCGTCTAAATACTGATTGTATAATTTTTTTTTTAAATTTATATATTGATATTTACAACTGTATAAAAAATACAAGTAAATTTGATCATAATGACATAATGATATTATACAGCATGTAGAGAAACTACCCAGTAGCAGAACTCTAAAAACAGTTTACAATATAAGGTCTCGAGGCCATCTTCTTTTCAGGCGCCTCGGAGGATTGCCAGGAATGGAAGAGGAAGCAAGGTTAGAAACTAGTGGGTTTGAGTGGTTAGGGAGTTTATTATGTAAGGAATAATATCGGGTTCGGGCTAGATCGGTTACATAAGGAGCTTTTAGGTCTTTATGGATGGTGATTGTATAATTTAGGACAAAAAAAAAAAATAATTAAGCTGAGTGAAATGTATTGAGTCTAGTTACACTCATAAACTTGGTTAGTCGATGTAAGACATGTCAGAATCTTACAAGAGGCGATAATAACACACAAAAAAGGCAACCCTTTCCACTAAAACCTCCATTTGTCGACGGTCCTATATCACTTTTGAAATATTTGCCTAAAACGGGAAGAGGAGATATTTAAATCGAGCAATATTGAAAAATACCTGAAATTGGAAAACGGTTTGAAAGTATTACTCTGCATGTATCTATTTTTTTTTTCGCGAACCCTTTAAACCAGAAATAAAAAGTGAATTAGTAAGTGCATTACTGTGAAAAAGAAAAGTAATTCGTTTGTATCTTACCTTTTACTACCTTTGGTATTTTAAGGTTACCTGTTATGTTTAATGTTAATAAGGTGAGGGGGCTCCTCATGTTGTATCGCATATAAGATAAAAATAAAAACATTAATTAATAAAGACGATAGATAATGGTGAAATAATAAGAAAACAGTCAGAAGTCGAAAAGAAGTGTGAGGGAGAATCAGGTGGGGGTGCATCAGAAGATAGAGTTATGAGGTCTTGGTAATAGGGTTTTTGGAACCTTTCCTGCCCTGCCTCCTCGCAGGAAGGGAGGGTGGAGTGATAGACTGGAATACTGGATTGAAGGAAGCAGGGAGACTGTCAAACAATTTAATGTGTCTCCGTGTGAGTTGTTGTTGTACAGTTTCTAACTGTAGTTCGTTATGAATGTGTGTCATGTTACGTCTTTCCAGAGATGTCCCTCGACATATCTTCTGTAGTGTGCTGTTTTGGTATTGTTGTAGTGATTTCAGGGCTGTTGGGTAAAGATAGTGTAGTAGTGGTGCCCCGTGTAGGAGTGATGGTCGTAGTATTACTTTGTATATGAGTAATTTGAGTCTGAGTGACAGCCCTGGTGAGTAGATGAGGTGTTTAAGTTGGTATGATGTTGACTTGACGATTTGTATTCTATTCTGTATGTGTGCAGTGAAAGATAGATGTGTTTCTAGTTTAATGCCTAGGTAAGTGAGATGTCTCTCGGTTTGTATTGTCTGTTCGTTGAGTTTAGGTGCTCTGTTGGGAGTTTTCTTGTATGAGAAGGTGATGGCGTCTGTTTTTTGTGGATTGATATGAATGTTTATGTCTCGTAGTTTGTTAGCGATGAGTTGGGCCGCTGCGCCAGCCTGATGTATCTTTTAATGGGGTTTATTTATTTTATAACACAAATAAGAAACAAGAGAGGTGAAGGAAAGATGATGTGAACAAACTATCAGGGTCTTATCATCTCGTAAAGATTACAAGGTTACAAAACTAGTTGCCCTGAAAATCCGCAAGGAGCTCCCATGAATTAAACATATAACGTGAACTTTGCATTAGGCTGTTCGCAACCCTATACTTGTAACATTTAGCATGTTAAAACATTTAATATTTAACACATTATTTTAAACCACACTAGTATCACCGTTTTCGCTCACTTTAATGAGACAGTAGCTCTTATCTATTCTAGAATCTAATACGATAGTACGGTAACTATCATACAGTTTACACCATGGTTGTGTTCATGTGCTAATTTACCCTTTGACACATGTATACTTTCTGTAAACAACGACCCAACTAATGCATCACGAACACTACAGGCACACACAACATCGATTGAAGAATGGTGTAAAAACTGGAGAATCAAAATAAATCCTGACAAATCCCACCAGATCACCTTTACTCTCCGTCGTAAACCTCTGCCCTCCTGTCCTACAGTATCCTTTCTAGATACACCACTAACGCCTGTTGAACAGATTCGATACTTAGGACTCCATCTTGACAAGAGACTTACTTGGAATCCACACACAAGACTGAAACGAAAAGAAACTGCTCGTAGACTCCGATTGCTACAACACTTACTTGAAAAACGCTCTAAACTTCCCATTCACAACAAAAAATTAGTATACACTACAATAATCAGACCAATTTGGACATATGGAATTGAGCTCTGGGGCTCCACCAAACCATTAAATTCTTCCCGCATCCAATCGTTACAATCCAAAATCCTACGTAAAATCCTTGATGCTCCTTATTACGTCACAAATAAACTCATTCACAAAGACCTTAACCTCCCATTCGTTACAGAATTGGCCCAAAACAGATATGCGTCTTTTCATTCCAAACTCCTTAACCATCCTAACCCATTAATTCTTAATCTTTCATCCTTAACAATCCCTGATATTCCTCCGAGGCGTCTGAAAAGAAGATGACCTTCTAGTTTAAATTAATGTTTGAAGTACCACCAATGGGTGGTTCCTTCCCAAGATTTTCAAGTGTATGTGAAACATACTACATATTTACCTATTGTATTATTTTGTACAGTTGTAAATTACAATAAATAAACAATAAAAAAAAATGTATATATATATAATTTACCCTTAATCTTTCAGCATGTTAATATGATTGATATATTACATTTAATAGGATTGAGAGTCTGACAATTGGTCTACTAAATGAATGACGTCACGAAGCAGACCAGCTGTGGGGTCCACGCCATTTTGTCCTCTGTCATTTTGATAGTTTAGTTGTTCGTAGTTGTTTTTGTTTTTGATGTTTTTAAAACAATAATAAAGTAATGAGGAAACAATCTAGAAAACTAAAACTAAATTATATTTAGTGATATTTTGATGACGTAATTGATAAAAGTTTGTATACAATCTACTTGACAACCGGAAGGTATACTTAGACTACGTCCTTGGAAATAGCTTGGCTGTCTGAATCGATTTATTCCACGTTCGATAGGTCGACTTTTGTTTCAAAAACACATTATGGATAATAGTTGGAATAGACGCTAGGAAAATATTTACCGAACCTGTTTGACGTAGCGGTCAATACAAGTAGATGCCTGATACCGCTTTTGTTTGAAGCGAATGTTTAGCAAACAATAATTTCCCCGATGGCATGAAAAGCCGACATGAAAGAAACGAACAATGCCGCAGTTTATTATTGAATATTGCTTTATAAATAATCAACCTTCATGCACTGTTGTTGTCCTTTCAACTCATAACTAATTCATGTTGTACTGTAAGAATATTTTAATTTATTTTATTGATGAAAATTAATACAATCTGTCACAAATCTAGGGCATTAAGTATTTATATTCTAATATTCATTCATTCAATTTGTACAGAAATAGAACAGTATAAGAAGAAAAAAAAAAGAGAAGAACGAAAAAAAAATTTAAATAATAATGTGTAAAATCCTCAATGCTCCTTACTTTGTCACAAATAAAATCATACATAAAGACCTTAATGTTCCCTATGTAACCAACCGATCTAGCCCGAACCAGATATCACTCCTTCCATTATAAACTCTCTAACCACTCAAACCCTCTAGTTTCTAATCTTCCATTCCTGACAATCCTCCGAAGCGCCTGAAAAGAAGATGACCTCCAGACCTTATATTGTATAAATGTTTTTAGAGTGCTACCAATGGGTAGTTTCTCTACATGCTTGTACCATACTATTTTTTTCTTTTTCGGCCAAGACTCCCATTGGAGTCCTATACTGCCTAACCATGGTACAATGTGGCGTAAAACATCATTAGAGTGCTACCAATGGGTGCCTGTAACACTCCAATTTAACTTAGATCAGATTTACTAAATGTATTATAGTGTACATTTGTAAATAGCAGTTACGGACTGTCAGCTGACAGGTCCATATCAGCTGATCGAGAACAGCTGGCCTATTGTATATATATAGACGGACAGGCTCCGCAAATAGATCAGTCTTTTACAGCATTTCAAGCGAGTTAGATCTTTTTCCTTATTCTATTTTTTGACATTGTGCTTTCGCCAATACTTAACTTAGCAATAAATAAATATTTAAAAAAAAATAAAAAATAATAATGTTGCAGATTTTGTCTGAAATCCTCCTTTCATTTCAAAATCCTTACCCACCCAAACACATTAATTCTTAATCTCTCATGCTTAACAATCACTGATAATCCTCTGAGGCGTTTGAAAAAAAGATGGCCAAGAGATCATTTAATTTAAAGCGTTGATTGAAATATCAACATAGGACGGTTTCTTTCCAAGATTATCATGTGTTCTGAAACATTTATCACATTTACTTATTGTATTTTTTTATAAATAATGAATTTCAAATAAAAGAAAAAAATGCAGTTTAAACACTGAAATATGCTTCAACAGTTGAATTTGTGGCTGTAAAGTGTCAGCATGTAAAACGACTTTAATGTGACAGCAGCTGAAATGCAGTAATATGAACTGTCACCAATCACGGTAGCAGACAGGACTGTCATGACAGTAGATCATGTCCAGCAGTACTCCAGATCTTTTAACTATCATGACGGTAACTTCACTATCGTAATGTATATTGTCACGTATTACACTATAGTGTGATCGTTTTCCTACCTGCTACTGTTATATAGTGCAACCAATTCATTGGCTGCAACAATCCTACCTATATAGTAGAGGTAGTCATGATCTTAGTTTAATAATGAGTGTGTTAAATAGAGAAATATATATTTTTTTAGCATGTTAAAATGATGTAACATTTAACATAGTTGAGAATCTGCAACAGACCAGATGAGCTCGAAACCATTTGGTCTGTAGTCGTTTTGATAGGTTAAGCATTCGTAACTCGTGTTTGGTTTGCGTTGTTTTTCTTTTGACCGTTTTAAAACTCTAATAAAGCAATGGATAAAAAAAAACTAAGAGGATAAAAACTTATTTCTTTTAAAATACTTTCCAATTGAAATAAGTTTAATGTCAAAAGAAGCTTAAGCCTATCTTTATCCAAGTTTGGTAATACTGAAGATAATACTCAGTATCTCCAGTCTGTAGATTTTATTATTAATTCTCTAAGAAAAGAAACTGCATGTCTGGAAGATTGTAGAAGCAACTAATTTTCTCATTGCAAACACTAAATTAGCTTATCTTGTTTTTGTTCCTCACAGGTTAGAAGATCAACAAGACACTTAGTGGTCAAACTTTCACTTTGCACTCACTTTAATCATGTAATAAATTACTTTAAATAAAACTGAAAAGTAAAGAAAAACATGGAATTCTAGAAGGAAAGGTAACAAAACTAGTTTCCAGAAAATCCACTAGGAGCTCCATTGCATTTAACATATGATATGGATTTTAAATTTTACATTTACCATGTTAAAACTGTTTACATTTAACACATCATGAATACTTCATAAGTATATTGTGTACAGTGTGAAATGTTCATTTCGAAGATAGACTATCGGTCGTTTTCTTGACCATGAACTCATTACATTACAATGACAACGCCTTCTTGTACTGGCTGGAGAGCTAATCACCTTTATAGTACAATATTCAACTTGGCATTAAGCGGAGGTTATAATGATAGCTGTCGAAGCCACTATCATCATGTAAACTTACATTTTCTGTCATACTTTTTTATTTCTCGCATTTTTAACTTTCTTCATTCCTCTTTCTCCATTTATTTCTTCTTATCCCCTGTTCTTTCCTTTTACAATATTGTTTTGTCTCTTTTTGGTAATTTCTGACTTTGGTGGAGTGGGGGGGAGAGGTTTATCAATAGGCAACCGATCATTTCTAACCATGATAGAATGGTCAAGCTTTCCGTTCCGTAGGACACTTTGGTATTTTTTATAATAAGTTTTATATTTAATTTACTTTTATTTTATTTTTTTGTAATAAAAATAATATAATCCCAGTGCAATGGTCGAAAGCACTTGTACGTCTCCATGCTTGTCCTCTCTGAATAACACTGATATGTGGATGGTTTGCTCTTTGTTTACCGATTATTTGTACAAACCTCCGATTCGTGGGGAACAGCCAACATGTGGATCCGTCTTAAGGTCTGTTCTAACATCACGCATTCTACGGCCTGTCAGAAGAAGTATTTGAAACCAAGAATCCGACATCGACTACAAAAAACATCGATGTTTTACAACATCGTTACTTACAATACATTACCCAAAATACATAGATGTTATTGAACAACTATTTCAGAAACATAAGGTCTGTTCCAACGATCACGCATTCTACGGCCTGTCAGAAGAGGTTTTTGAAACCAAGAATCCAACATCGACTACAAAAAACATCGTTACTTACAATACATTACCCAAAATACATCGATGTTATTGAACAACTATTTCAGGAACATAAGGTCTGATCCAATGATCACGCATTTTACGGCCTGCTAGAAGTGGTTTTTTAAACAAAGAGTCCGAAATCGACTACAAAAAACATTGATGTTGTTTTAAAACATCGTTACTTACAATACATTACCCAAAATACATCGACGTTTCTGAACAACTATTTCAGGAACATAAGGTCTGTTCCAACGATCACATATTCCACAGCCTGTCAGAAGTGGTTTTTGAAACAAGGAATCCGACATAGACTACAAAAAACATCGATGTTTTTGAACAACCATTTCAGAAACATAAGGTCTGTTCCAACGATCCCGCATTCTACGGCCTGTCAGAAGAGTTTTTGAAACCAAAATCCGACATCGACTACAAAAAACA
>NW_027106339.1:1302237-1305950 GCF_000696795.3 Halyomorpha halys | reverse complement strand
TATTATTTATGGTTTATGTATTTAAATATTGATTAATTTTTCATGTGAAGAGTTTTTACTGTAAAATTCTTATAACTTTCTCAATGTAAACAGAATCAATTAATCGGATGTGTTTTCAATGGTGTGAAAAAATAAATTAGTAAACATATTTATATTGAGTTCCAACGTTTCCGCATAAATTTCAAGCCTTCATTACAGTTAAATACAAAATAGAAAGATAAATTTAGAGTATATTAGAATGTAAGATATTTACTCTATAATCTATTTCAATAATATAAGACCCGAACAAGTTTTCAATCGTTCCATTATAAACTCCTTAATCACCCAAACCCATAACTTTCTAACCTCGCTCCTTCTTTCATTCTTGATCATCCTCCGAAACGCCTGAAAAGACGATGGCCTCGAGACCTTCTAATGCAGAAATATTATTAGAGTGCTACCAATGAGTAGTTTCTTTATATGCTTGTATCACACTATTATCATCTTACATCAAATTTACTGGATGTATTTTTATGCAAATACAGTTGTAAATTTCAATAAATAAATTTTACAAAAATAATATACGTTATAACAAACGTAGATTGATGACTACTTAATTCACCTATTCAAGTTTGGAAAATGTAGATAAATTTCTAAACTGGAAATACCAAGTCAACTTCAGGAATAAATATTTTCTTACAACGCCTCAAAAATATTTCATAGTAGCACAAACAACATTTTAATGCTTAAGTTGGTCCACTTTGATTATGATTGGTTTAAATATGATGATTAGCTATGGTGATATTATTGACATTAGTTTTCGGAAATCTGATTAATTAATTAATTTAAATGCGATATTAATTGTTTGCGTCTATATTGAGTGTGATGTTATATACTTTTTTTTACTAAAGATTTTTGGAATACCTATTCATACTATTTTAATTTAATTATCCTTAGACCAAATTATAAAGAATAAAAATAAAGTGAAAGCAAACGGCTTATCTGTCAAATGTAAACCATCTGCCGGAAACTGTTCTAATTAATCCTTAAACCGGCTTTAGGCCCAACATAAAATAATTGACCACATGTACCGGACAGAGAATAAGTTAGTTACTTCCTCCTGATATTTTATCAAATATTTCTTTAGTACTTAATATTCTAAGCAATATCATCGTTAAAACCTATATAATACATTAGTAATAATATTATATAAATAAAGGAATATCTTTGATTTCGAAGAGAAGATAGCTCAACAGTAAAGATACACAAATAAGTAAAATTTATTAATTTTCTTTCACAGATTTCATTTTGCTGAATCATTGATAAAATCAATTTTAAAATAGTAAAGAAAGAAACCGGTCTCTAGTTATGACAAATAAGAAAGTACACACACACACACAATATATATACATATAGTTAAGATAAGAAAATAATATAAACGAATTGAACACTTTAAATGCTGTCATTTATTAATACTTTCCACATAGGTTATCAGCTGTTATTACAATGTTTGTTTGATAGTAGTACTTATCCTATACACTTGTTATCTTATATATACATATATTTTGAAAAAACAAGAACAAATTTTTAGTTATACTCAAGGTTTGAATATGAAAGTTTTTTTTTTAAGGTGGGTCGACATATTTCCATCATATAATTAAAGATGAGCTAAAGATAAGAATTACTATTTTAAAAATTTATTTTCAAATTTAAAAAAAGAATTTGGAATTGGAATATTTGGAAATTGATTAATAATTTTTAAACTATCTATGTAAATAAAAAATGATATTTATTTAAATTGTATATTTATTTGAAAATTAATTTATTTGAATTTTATTAGAACAATTAACTGGGTAATAGGTAAAATGGCTAAACGTTGTTAGAAAGTTCATATAAATTTGGAAGATATCGTCCAGAAAATAGGATACAGTAATAAAAAAAAAAAAAAAAGAAACCCTGTTCAACTGTCAAAACCTGAAATTTGAAAAATGAAAATCAATTAAGATATATAAAAAAAAAAATTAAATATTGGAATATCAACTACGTCCTCACAAAATAAGGAAACTAAAACTAAACAATGAGTGATTGAACAGTCTTAAATTTGTATAATTATTTATTACTTTTTCTCAATGAATAATAGCGGAGATTTGGTTTTCAATTACATAGTTTATACTTTTCTTCGGTTCTAATTTTATTACTTTTTCATATAAATGTTTCCTAGGTTGAAAATAAACTTTTCCAATATGAGTTATACTAAAATTAAACAAATCAAAAACTTTTGAATACAAAAAGTAAATAATAAATAATATCATATTTACCTATAATGACATAATATCATATTTCTTTGAAGTAGATTTGACTTTCAATGATGAATTCTGGTTCTCATCAGTATCATTGCATGTTGGTCACCGATTTAACATCATTTTCGCGTCACCTAAAACAAATAAAAATATTCGTGACGGAATAAAATCGAGAAAAAAAAATCTAAGATATACAATAGTTTAATAGGATGGATAAGATATATAATGCTAAGGATAAAACAAAAACATTTAATGATACTAAGTTAAAAACAATTATAATACAGTATTGTGTTGTAAACTTTGTATTTTTATTAATTACTTTATGTTACTGTTTACTTCATATCTAATAGGACTGAGTAATATACTGTGCATGATAGTAATCCAATATATTTGGGCAGCCATGGTTTATTAAATAAAGTATTTGTCTCTAGAATGGAGCGTTTTGTGTAGCATAGGTATAATTTTATGACAGGTGTGAATAGCTAAAATCGAATAGCATTTCTAATCTTAATTTGGTAGTAAACGTCAGTTTAATTTTCTCGGTAGAATAACTTAAATACTAAAACCAGAAGATGACAGAAACTATTAGGGCTGATCACAAGTTCCTCCGCATATCTCCTACGAGTATAATGACCGTTTTCGACGGAAGGTTGGATGCTGGGACGATGTCTTAATAACGCCATAATTAGGGAATTAGCTACGCTAATATTCTTAATGAGTATCGCTAAATAAGATATTATCGATATGTCACATCGATTTATTGCCTCTAATAATACGGAATTGATTAATAAAAGACATTAACATAACGATGTTATCTTCTTAAATTGGTGTATCATCTAGGATATTTACAAGGTGTCTTCTATCAGATTAGTCTGAATTAACGTTACCGTTGGAATAGCAATATTTATAGATTGTGAGAAATAAATGATCAAATGATACTAAGCCGAGGGGTTGACTATTGATCACCTGTTCGTAGTATCGTTGCTTGATCAGTAGCTATCTTCATTAATTATAAACATTTCGTTTCTGCGTTTTATAGTTAGGTTTTAACTATGTGAATTCAGGAAGATTCATTTTTCAATGGCTTAGGCCTGACAAAAGTCTTGTAAATCACCTAATTGTAACTTCTTGGACTAGTTGTTTACCTAGTAAATTTAAAACTCGATAACAACAAGTAGTTCCTTGTTCAAGCAACAACTCCAACGTCAAGTCAGATACTTATCCAAACGAATTCATAAAAATATATAGCTCAGAAATTTAGATAAACGAAATAATAAGTGATTTAATATTTCTGTTTTAAATTTATTTTTTATACAAGCAACGGACCCACAATAGAGCATTAAAAACTCTAGATGATAAGAATCTCACACAATTACCTCCTGACGTTGGGAATTTAGCCAGTTTTCCTGAATTGCAGAAAAATGCATCTCAACT
>NW_027106339.1:1279477-1297546 GCF_000696795.3 Halyomorpha halys | reverse complement strand
GATCAGATTTACTAAATGTATTATAATGTACAGTTGTAAATAGCAATAAATAAATATTTTAAAAAAAAAAATTCAATAAAGATATTTAAAAAAAAAAAATTATTTTAATGCTCCAATTTTAAAAATTTGGTCATGTGTATATGTTTTAACTATGTTTAAGCTATAACTATTCTATTTTATTAATTAATCAATAGTCTGCTGTACTTATTCCTATTATATTAGAACCTCAATTTTTCCAACTTTAATGTACTGAATTACTTGAATTAAAAATTAAAATTAAAAGCTGTACCGCTACAACCCATTAAGGGTCATGTTACTAAGATACTTTGTAAGGTAGTCCTGTTACTAGACGATCGGTTGTGCAAGGAGGTGATTTGGTCAGAATCACGTTCGACCGCCAGATTTTTACCCAATTTAAGGGACTGGTTGGGCCCTAGGAAGGCTTTAGAACGGGGTTCGAACCCGGGTCCTTGAGTTAGTAGCACCATGCCTTCCACAATACCACCGCGCTACCGAATTACTTGATACAAAGAAGTTTTTCCATTCCTCTTGAATCAGCACATCAGAATCTATGATATTCAGGAGAAACTCAGCTTAATGATTGGGTAATTATCGTTCATATTAAAACCGTTAACCCTCATTATAAAACTAATTTCGTTTACAATAAAACGTATAATTTTGTCTATGTTTAGTCCATTTTGCGAATGAAAACTACGGAAACATGATTACATCTTGGGTTGCGTTTGTGGACAATGAGAGTGTGAATGTTAAACGTATGTAGAACCTAATAAAGACCAATTGAAAATTTTTAAAAATGAGAATGAACGTATGTGGCATTAAAAGGGTAATTAAAGGTTTTTTTCAGGACTAAAAGTGTTTGACCTTTGACAAAACAAATGACTTATAAAAAGTAAAAACCTCTTGGTCATCGTTGGTCATCGTCATCGTCACTGCCCTAAGCAGAATGAGAGATCCCGTCAGATTACCTTTCCTTTCCGTCGTAAGCCTCTACTCTCCCGCCCTATAAAATCTTTTTTGATATCCCACTAAAGCCTGTTGAACAGATTCGCTACTTAGAAACCCACCTTAACAAAGGACTTTCTTGGAATACCAATACTAGACTGAAACGACAGAAAACTGCACGTAGGTTTTGATTACTACATTTACTTGACAAAAGTTCTAAACTTCTCATACACTACAAAAAAACTCTCATACACTATGATAATCAGAACAATTGGGACATACGGAATTGAGCTTCGAGGCTCCACCAAACCATCAAATTCCTCCCGTATCCAATCCTTGCAATTCAAAATCCTCCATAAAATCATTGATATTCTTTATAATATAATAAACTCATCCATAAAGTTTTCAACATTCCATTCCTTGCAGATTTGGCCGAAATAGATTTATCTTATTTATTCCAAATTTCCCAAAATCGGTTAGTTCTTAATTTCTTATATTTAACAATCTCTGATTATTATCCTAGGGGTCTGAAAAGAGGATGGCCACGGAATGTTCTAATTTAAAGCAATGATGGAGGTGCTGGTTAACCACCTAACCACCATTAAGTGATTTATTTTCAAGATTACCATTTGTTCTGAAATATTTATCACATTTACTTATTGCATTTTTTTTTTTTTAATTCTTGTAAACTTAAAAAAAAAAATAAGAATGTTGGATCCACAAAATTGGAAAATTTTGTGTTATCAACATAAATAAACAATATACTAATTGAAATGATTATTTTATTGAAGTAAAAAATACTTTTCAAAAGTTGAACATTTATAATATCGATCATAGGAGCTAATAACCCTGAAGATCACGGACGCCCGTGGAGCAATAATAATCCACTCATATATATAATTCAATACAATATAACATCTTTAATTACAGTGAACATACAATTATTTTTCTGTAAACATTCAAACTTCGTAGACAGTTATAAATAGATCGGTAAATCAAAATTCATTATATAAATATCCTCGATAGCTGGAAGTTCTATCATTCCCCTTAAGGTACGATCCATCGAGATTCTACAGTAATATATTATGAATCGGTAGTTCTATCAGTAGCTTTAGGAAGACGATAAAATTCTTTTAGTATATTTTGTTATCTGGATAACGTCATTAAGCTGCATATAAAAAGGAAAGGAAGAAGGAGTTATACATGGAACAGTAACAAAATAAAAGTCAATATTTAGATTCAACCACGGATCTATCACAGCAACCACATAGCTATTTATAGAAACAAGAATCAAAATTAGATAAAAAATGACAATGAAAATGTGTGAAAAAGATGAGAAGGCTAATAAAGGAAACGTGAATCTTCTGATATGACAGAATGTTTACTCTAATGCTGATGAAATTAATATTTGGAAAATACTACTGCTACGCTTAAAATAGCTGCAATCCGAGAGCTTCAAGAAGCTTGACTATAGAAATATGTAAAGGACGCAGACACCCACACAAAAGGCTCACCACGGTCTCTGATACAGCTCTAAGATACCCTCGACCTCCTCAGTTATAAACACACTTTTCACGTGTCAACTTCTCAGTTTCCTTTGCTACATTTTATTTTTTTTTTTACACTTCTTGGTAACACAAAAGGTAAGCCCAGAAAGGAGACGTCCATCAAGAACAACACTGGCTGTCAGAAAGAAAAACGAAGCTGACGGAGCAAAAAAAGACTCGAAGCGCTCTTCGGTTGAGGAGATGTCGGCCCAGATAGGACGTTCACTGCATTCGTCGCGGCTATTATCGTATATAGAATCAGGAATCATAACCGAGTTATTGATAAGAAATTTTTAAATATTGATAAATACATAATTTCACGGACTACTAAAGAGAAAATTATAATTACGAACATGGAATCGAAACAAGGAAAATGCCGAAGTTAAATAGTCCTGTAAAATAGCAATTTAAGCTGAGATATTATGAAACAGATACCTTTTTGCCTTTCACGCATCTATTGAAACTCTTGAGATTTATATCAAACTATATCTTGCAATAAGGAAACCTTCATCATATGTAATGAAAATAAAAATAAATTACAATACTATAAATCTTAAGACAGTGGTGCACAATTGGTGGTCCACAGAGCGATGGGGATGGGGCGCATGAGTATCCTGAAACGCATATATTGTGAGAAATTATTTTTACAAGTATTTAGCTGTTTAATTTTCCAAAAAGTAGTAGTATTAAGTAAATAATTTTACCGGGTAAATTCATTTTAAAGTACTTAAGAATGAACTGGGGAGTTATCTTTGTCCTAAATCATGAGTAAAAGAAAGCACAAGAAAATTATTTTTTTTTTCATTTACTGGTTGCTAAGAAAAGGATAATTATTGTACTCTTATTTTTCTAAAATAACTATGGAAATTGTTTATATATTTTGCAACTGTTTAGGCTATTCAACCACTAAGTTCAACTTCACCTTTTTTATGTAAATATTTGAAAATTTATTATAATAAAAAAACATTTTCTTCCTCACAATCGAAGCTACATTGTATTGGTACAAAAAAAAAAATCATTCCCAGAATCAAAAACATTCACTCAGCTTTTACATATTCACATCAAGGCCCTGTCTCGGTTCCGTCAAATTTGTGATCGTCAGGATCAATCAAAGCGTTTATTTGAGTTTGATGAACATTTCAGAGATTATGCTGGTTAGTACATAATTTGTAATAATCTCAAAATGAGGGAATAAAAGAAAAGAAGATACAAATAGTCATAAAACTATACCAAGCCATGTACTTGGTTATTTATTTAATAAGTAAATTTGAATTATTATTATTTTTTTTTTTACGACATTGAGCGGTTAGTGGTAAATTTGTATGTATATCAACAACTGAAAAGATAAGCAGAAGAACCTGCTAAGAGGAATTTTATGGGATATTATAGAGGGAATCCTTTCTTGGAAGAGTATTTTTGAATACTCATTTCTACATAGCCCCTTGCGTATTTTTTTTAAAACTTAAAATCGTATCTTTATAATGATTTTCAATTTTTCTAATATATTGATTACATATTTGACTTCATGATATTCTACGTTATTCACGTAGCACTCAGACAGAATGTGCGAGACATTTAATGCTCCCAAATGTATCCAATCAATCATTATTTGGATCATGAATACAGACTTCATTTGCTCAGTGTCAAGGATCTATTAGTTCTAATGTATGATATAATTCTGTACTACCTCACTTCATGAGGTACATCACCTAAATCACTTCATGGACCCCCCATGGGGTTGACCCTATGTTAAAAAACCTATAGGCTAAATGAAGATATGGCAGAGAGATGATTCCACCTGTTAGAATCACACCCGAAGTAGGTTAGCAGGAGACGGGAAAGAATGGGCCGGGTGTAGGGAGTGTTGTAGTGCAGCTGCTGGCGATGCTATCTCCACCACCTGCCAGCTACACCTACGGCGTACCTTCTCCTTCGTAACACGGAGAGTTTGCGGAGGAGTAGGAAACGACTGGTAGACACCGTTTCGCAGGCGAAGGACGACGATGAAGATAACTTTTTGTAAGACGATCCTCGAGTTAGTTCTTAGTTTGACATTATTCACAAGTCAGAGGTTCCATTCGTGGCATTGCTACATGTCACAACAATGAACAAAGAATACCCATGGTACTTCATAAAAGTAACATTAATAATGCTCAAATTCCAAAAGGGTAAAATAAAATATATTTCATTTACATCAAGTATATAATGTACAACTATTTATACTCGGGAATAAAGGTGTCTAGTTCCAGGAAAATTTACAAACAAATTAACTCTCTCCACCAGAAAAAATTTCAGTTTTTTTTTGTTAGTTGTGTATATAACGTTTTTTTTTTTTTTGTTGATGAATTCGAAAATAAAATTATTTTTAACTGAAATATTTGTTTACATTGATTGTTTAATTTAATTATTAGTTCAATTTTTTGTACTTTTTTTTAAAAATTAACTTTTGCCTTTTTTAATTAATAAAACGTCTTACCTATTATATTAACAAAAATATTGAATAAAAAAAAAAAAAGAATTTTTTTTACCACAAAAATTATTAGCATTTGATATCATGTATTTGCGAAGACTCCATTTTCGAGTTTAGCTCATAAAAAAACTATATCACCCGAAATAGACGAATCATTTTTTTTTTTAGACATCTGTGATTAAAGATTCTTTCGAATCTAGTGATGTCTATACCTGTTTATTGCTTAAATTTTATTTTATTTTTTTGAGTACTTGATGCCTTTCTCCTCCACTTAGAGAAAAGAAAAGCTGGTTCTGGTCAGATAACCCACTGTGATTTCTTCATGCTGAAATATTAATTTTCATAAATAACTTAAGGGAGATAAAAAAAAAACTTAAAAAATATTTCAAAATACCGAAAAATCAATATCTTGTGTAGTAATTTTTGCGATTGGATTACATTTGGACAAGCGATTAACCTGGAATCCTCACACCAGACTGAAAAGACAGGAAACTGCACGTCGATTTCGACTATTACAGCACTTACTAGAGAAACGGTCTAAACCAACACATTACAAAAGACTGATCTACATGACTGTAATAAGGCCAATCTGGACATATGGAGTTGAGCTTTGGGGCTCCACTTCGAATTCCTCTCGTATTCAATCCTTACAATCCAAAATCCTCAATGCTCCTTACTTTGCCACAAGTAAAATCATACATAAAGACCTTAATGTTCCCTATGTAACCGATCTAGCCCGAACCAGAAATCACTCCTTCCATTATAAGCTCTCTAACCACTCAAACCCCTTAGTCTCTAATCTAATCTCTTGCATCCTCTTCCATTCCTGACAATCCTCCGAGGCGCCTGAAAAGAAGATGGCCACGAGACCAGCTAATGTCAAATGTCATTAGAGTGCTACCAATGGGTAGTTTCTCTACACGCCTGTAACACTCCCATTTAACTTAGATCACATTTACTAAATGTATTATAATGTACAGTTGTAAATAGCAATAAATAAATATTAAAAAAAAATTTTTTTTTGCGAAAACTGCTACTTTTACAAAGATAAACATTATTAACCTGATTATAGTACGTTCAACGAGCATTTTTACATCCAATAGTTCCTGAGATTTAGTTTTTCGTAAACACTTTTTTTTTCAAACAACGATGAATTATCGTTCTGTGGATTTATTTTATCAAATATCATGGAAACCGCTACTTCTACTCCTCCTACTGCTAAGTTATAAAAAAATAACTGCCAATTCAATAATCACTACTGAATTATTTGCAAGAGATTTTACAATTATTAAATATCATTTTTACTTTCACATACCAATGTATGAAACGTATATTGAGTGTAGTATACATGATTGAAAATCCAATTAACTAAGAACCGCGAAAAAGCTTAGCTCCATAATAGTCCATGAGCCCAGTGCAGCAAAGTCTAGTAACTTTACTCCAATTTTATATTAATTTAATGTTTAATGACAACTGTTATAGTTAATAGTCAAAATTGAAAACTTTGCTAACCACAGTTATGGAAGGAATAAAAAATAGCGGCTATTTCAAAACGTTAGAAAAACTTTTTTTTTTTTTTAATAATTTATTTATTGATATTTATAACTGTATACACATATATACAACAAATAAATTTGCTGTAGGTGACATAGTGACATGATAAAAACATGTGGAGAACCTACCCACAGATAGAACTCCAATAACATTTCTAGAGAAGATCTCGAGGCCATCTTCTTTTCAGACGCCTAGGAGGATTATTAGGTAATGAAGGAGAAGCCAGGTTAGAAACAAGTGGATTTGGGTGGTTGAGAAGTTTATTATGGAAGGAATGGTATCTGGTTCTGGCCAAATCGGCAACATATGGAACATTGAGGTCCTGATGGATGACTTGATTTGTGACAAAGTTAGGAGCATTAAGGATTTTACGAAGGATTTTGGACTGTAAGGATTGTAAGGATTGGATTCTGGAGGAATTTGATGGTTTAGTGGAGCCCCAAAGCTCAACTCCGTATGTCCAGATAGGCCTTATAACAGTCATGTAGGTCAGTCTTTTGTAATGGATTTGCAATTTAGACCGTTTGTCTAGTAAGTGCTGTAATAGTCGGAATCTACGAGCAGTTTCTTGTCTTTTTAGTCTTGTATGAGGATTCCATGTCAGTTGTTTGTCGAGATGTAGTCCTAAGTAACGGATCTGTTCGACAGGAATAAGTGGGGTATTATTAAAGGATATTGTAGGGGAAGAGGTCATGGGTTTACGTCGAAGGGTAAATTACAAAAAATTAAATTTTCATTCTGAGCTCCATACCCTTAAAAATACCAACAAAACAAACAGAGGAATTAAGAGTACTGTACTTCATTAGTGGGAGTAGTAGATTCCATAATATTTTCCAAAATAAATCCACGAAGT
Organism: Halyomorpha halys; assembly: GCF_000696795.3. Taxonomy (NCBI): domain Eukaryota; kingdom Metazoa; phylum Arthropoda; class Insecta; order Hemiptera; family Pentatomidae; genus Halyomorpha; species Halyomorpha halys. The sequence continues at coordinate 1,290,159 of NW_027106339.1, read as the reverse complement.
ATTGACTTATCTGTATTTAGGACAAAATATTACTGTTTGAAAGAATGTTCTTCGGGAATAATTCAATTTAAAAACTTATATTTTAGAAAATGTACTCAAATTTTAATTATGTTATATTAGGTCACATTATGTTTTTGGTAGTTTTAAGGGTTTGGAATTCAGAATGATAAATTAATTTTTTTGTAACGTTTTGAAACAGCTACTCTTTTTTATTCCTTCCCTAACTATGGTTGAAAAAGTTATCAATCTTGATTATTAACTATGTTTAGTTCACATTCAAGTAATAAAATATCAGGGTAATGTAACTAGATTTTTTTTGGCGCGGGATCTTGGTATATTATGGAGCAATGCTGTTCATATGCTCATGACCATTTTGCGAAACTTAGTTAATCGGGGTTTCATACGTGTATACAACACTCATTGCATATTTCATACATAATAAAGTGAAAGTAAAAATGATATTGAATAATTGTAAAATCTCTTCACAATTGTTTAGTAGTTATTATTGAGATGACAGTTTTCATAACTTATGGAATAACCAACTGAAAATGGAGTGTGTGGTGGGGAGGAAGTACTCATCCCGACTTCCGCTGTTAGGCTGAGTGGAACATGGATAAAACACATGGAACCGCGGCGTGTTATTACCGTCCATTACACGTCCAACTATTACAAGTCCGAGAAGTGGATATCAGATCGCGGCGACAAATGAATTACACCTTGTACCTCTTAGGGTAAGGCGAAAAAAAAAGGAAACATACGGACAATGACGTCCTCGGGTTTAATTGATATTTCGTAGCCTTGTTTAGGGCGCTATCTGATCGGAATGACAGGACTCAGAAATTTCACGGTACAAATTAGCCGAAAGATCTTGAAAGATACTGTAGAGTATTTTCAGGAACAAATTATAGGAATTGGACTGAAAGTAATTTTTTTCAAAATTATGTGGTGGTAAAAGAATAAACACTGTTTAACAAAGCAGTAGACCGCAGAAATTTACGTATTATAATTGATGGAATTGTAAAATAATTTGCAAAAGACAAAAATGTGATTTTAGTATTGAATCGACGAGGAATTGGGGCGTCTGTAGCCAAGGAAGTTGAGGCGCAGGTCTTTGCTACCTTGGAACAGCAGTGGCGCTGCTTCGAATCCAGTCTGAGGGGTCGACTTTTATATCTGTGGTGATCCCAAACGTGATCCCCTATCATGGGTAGAATAGGCTGGTAGTAACCTGTAGATAACCCTCCCCTCTCTGGTATGTCAGAAATGACCAGGAAAGGGTATCAAGAAGTTAAATAAGAAAAAAGATGAATAAAAAAAAAGTTTATATGTTCATCTTTAACTTCCATAATTATTACTTATATTTGCTTATGACTGTTTATATCTCCAACAATTTCATTTTTTACCTTCTTACCCCCATCTACATTAATTTACACATCATCCTTATATCCTAACGCTAGCTTTATCGACTTTACATATTTTTATTTAAGCCCTCATGAAGACCTGAATTGCAGGTTGAAACGCTGGAAATAAATGAATAGTTCTTTCTGACCACAGCACTGACCATCTCCTAATTAACATATAGTCAATTATCTCCATGTAATAAAGTATCTAATTTTTTTTTTAAATAATTCAATATTTGGAATTATCATTGCTAACAATAAGAGGCGATAGATAAATATCAAGAAAGAAAGAATTTAATAATTAACTGTATGAGAAAACAAATGTTTTCTTGTTTCTATGTTTGTAATGACAACAGTCATATATATTGGGTATTGTGATAACAACCTTGAAAATGTGAAAACAATTGGTCCTGTTTTCACAACTGCGTTTGACTGGTTATAAACTGCACAGGCAATACAGTTTTCTCCATTCCAAAACCCTTAAATTTGATGATCGTTAAAAGTAACAGTTAAAAAAAGCCTATTATGTGGCAGCAGTTATATCTTTTTTTTTTAAATTATTGCTTAGATATTAACTAGTATATATCTTTTATAGAGAGTGGCGTGACTCAGGGGTCAGGCACTGTGTTACTAACTTCTAGGATCCAGGTTCGAATCTTGCTGTAACAGATAATTATTTATTCTGTTACTATAGCTTGGGGATTCCTGTGAGCTAAGTTAGTAAGAAAGCAGTAATGTCTGGAACCGAAATAGGAAGAGTCAAAAAATAATTTTAGCACGAAGTCACTTCGGGAGAATAGTCGATTTTTGAAGTCATCATTTTTTTACATAAAATCTATCTATAAAAAAAATTAAAATTTTTCATCTTTGAGGGGAAATTTTTATTCCGAGTTATATACTGCCTTTGCGAGATCCGTACCTGAATTATTTATTTTTTAGTGGTTATAAATAGTTACTTGTTATAAGCAACAGAAATAAGTAGGTAATTCTCACATTTTAAAATTATATGAACACGAATGTGCGTGTGTACATATTACGGATTTTTGAAAAAGCAAGGAGCTGACATGGAGGGTGTTTTATAGTATGTGGTATAATTAAATCATGTAAAACATTAAGTTAGCACAAAAGTCTATTTACTGATGCCTCCCTGTAAATCCAGTTTAAAACATATGTGGAACACCCCCGGCCTGCAAAACATTTTGAAAAACTCAATTAAAAAAAATATTAAACTACTTACTCATACTCACAGAATCAAGTTAGCGAGCAAGCAGAGGGCGGCAATAAAAGGCTTAGATGTTTTCCACCTCACTGGCGACGCAACAAAGATTATTGTTTCTCAATTGTTCTACACTAGACGACTCAATATTATATCATTCCTTCCTTTTGCCTATATAAGCGCAATGGCCCCAACTTAAGTTTGTAAAGCACTCACTAATTCATGCTTATTTCTGTTTTAGACGGATCGGAAAAAAAAAATGTGTGCATCTTGAGTGCTTACTAATTACATTTTGTTATTAAGTTTGTTGAACGAAAAGTAAACAAAAATTATTTCTGGTAGAAAGAAACGAAAAGTAGATGCAGTGGGTCGCCAGATACAAGAAAAATGGACTGAAGTATTCTTTCTTATCTTGCACAATGATAGGCCTATTTGTTTGATGTGTAATGAATCTAATTCAGTGATGAAATAATTCAATATAAATAGACATTACTCAACTAAGCATCCTATGCTGCATTCACTGACAGGACAAAGAAGAAAAGACAAAATCCAGAAGTTTACCGCAAATTTGGAAAAAAAAAAGGAACAAATGTTTCATAAACAATGAAAATAACATGATAATGTTGAGAAAGCTAGTTTTAAATTTTCAGTTATTAAAATCATTTGCCGAAGGAGAATTTATCAAAGAGTGAATGTTAAAAGTTTGCAGTGTTTTGTGTCCGGAAAAGAAAAATGAATTTGGAAAAATTAGTTTGTCAAGATGAACTGTTGTCCGAAATATAGAAATTATGGCTAATGATATAAAAACAACATTGACCTACCGTTGGGTTGGTTTTGAATCATTTTTCTATAGCATTCGATGAGAACACCAATTTGTCCGAAACAGCTAAATTTATTTGAGGTGTTGATAAAGAGTTCACTGTTACTGAGGAATTGCTTGCTTTGAAGCCGCTAAAAGAAACCACTACAGGAGAGGAAATTTTTAATGAAGTCAAAAGGTATTCACAAGTTTTGGCTTGCCATGGTCAAAATTAGTTGGTGTATGCACAGATGGTGCACCTTCAAAAGTCGGCTTACGTAAATGTTTCATCGGAATTTTGCATGAAAAAGCAACTGCATTTCTGGTGGACCTTACAGTTCATTTAAAATGATTTAAATTTGACACTTCAAACACAAGAACAGTAAATGATTTGTACAGCCATTTGAAAGCGTCTCAAAACAAAATCTGCTTGTGGGAGGCACAGATGCTTTCTGGTAGCAGTTACCGTTTCACCACGCTCTCTGCGCATGAAAATATTGCTTATGCTCAATAATCTGAAGAACTCAAGTTACTGGCGGCGCAATTTTTGAACAGATTTAGCGATTTCAAAAACATGCCAGACTGTTTCAATTTATTAGGATGGAGTTGATCGAGATTCAAGAAAACACACTCCTAAAATGTAAATTTGAAGACGTGGAGTTGTGTGATTTCTACAAAGAATACCTTGAAGAAGACCACTTTCCGCAGCTTATAAAATTCGCAGGAAGATTGATTTGTGTGTTTGGCAGTACTTATAAATGCGAACAGTTCTTTTCAATGATGAAAGTTAATATAACTATCGTACAAGGTTGACTTATGATAATTTGGAAAATTCTTTACGTCTTTGTATCAGTGGAGTTAATCCAAACATCGATGGATCAGTTTCCCAAATTTGCGCTCGGGTGTCTTATTGATATCGGTGTCGCTTCTTAATTTTCGTAGTTTGTAATAATACCAAATTTCATGATTTAATAATAATGATATGCATATTTTTTTCATTTCATTTTGTTATTTTAATAAATTATATTATGATAGCAATATTGTATTATTTCATGTCGGATATCTATCGTTAAAAATTATGAACACTGCTTTGAAACGCTGCCCGCGAACGTATTTGCGCATTAAAGTTTGGCCCATATGCCAAAGGTTGCCCATATCTGGTTTAGAATATAATATTAGTTATTCCAATGTATCTCTCTAGACATCCTTTTCAGCTGCTATATTATCATTTCTGTATTATATCCACAAAGATAAGGCTAATGCCCTCTTCGCGTTCAGAAACAAGATTCCCAAAAACACTAGATACGATCACAGCGTGTATCATTTGCGTGAAAGAAACAACTGCTGGCAAACACGCAGCGTGAATTGTCTGTATGTGTGTTTACCTGTCCCTTCAATCTATTTATCACTGATCAAAAGATAGAGTTTCATATAACTGCGACTAAGATGGCTGTCATAGATTTAAAGTATCATATTACAGCACTTCGGAGGAAGAAAGGCTTTCAGTATTTTTAAAGACATAAAGCCTGAGGAAACCTTCAAACATTAAATTATTGTTAGTTTATTAATAAAAAAATTAGGACTTTTTGGAACATTCATTTTGGAAAATATAAAAGTGATTTTTAATTTAAAATGACATATGTTCTCAAATTAATTATAAGAACTCGATAATAAACAGAAAAGTTTCCGGCTCGAATATTTCAATATATCATAATTGTTCAAATATTAAAAGAATAAGGAAGTGAATAAAAGGTGTAAATGGATTCCTGAAAATAAATATAATTAAATTTTAGCAAATAAACCTGTGCAACTAATCATTTATATTTAAAGTACTTCATTATCATTGTTTGTCATTTACCTTTTTTTCTTTTTCTTTTTTAAATAATGTTTATTTACTAAAAATGTGAATTTTTCAAAAGGGGGCCTTATTTAAAAAAAGAAACAGGGGTGGGCACCAGACGGCTGAAAATTTATCCGGCTCAAAAATTACTTTATTTTAGTCCATAATTTTTAAGTATGAATACAAATTTATTAATACTGACTTTAATTTTATCCTTTTGAAAAAATACAAATACATTTTCAGTCATTGATTTTAATCTAAACTTTGCAACGGATTAAAGGTTTCCTTTAATAAAAATAAATCTGTGAATAAATACGAATTCTAATTTTTCGTAAATAAGAAGCCTTGATTAAAGTATAAATTTGATGATTTGATGATTCAAGATAAAAATTGCGAAGAAGGATTTTTTTTATTGAAATTATTGGTATAATTAACAACTTCAAAGTCATATATGAACAGAAAAATCTTTAATAGATGAAACACTATCAATTACAGACAATAATGCATCATAATATACTTTTTGTTTTAAATTTTTAATAGTTTTACGACGATTATAACAAAAATATTAATCAAGAACCTGCATTCACAACAATGTGAATTAGTCTTTAGCCATGATATTTGGTGATTGAAAATGTAGTCTTTAATCGTCAATTCGATAATTTTGACTCAACCGTCATGCGCAGACACCTCCTATAGTACTAAAAAAAGTTCAAAAGATAAAGATAGATAATTTGAATAACAATTGAATAATTTATGCAAGATGTTATTTAAACATCTAGTTCTTCGTTGATGATTTTGGACAAATGTGTCTGTAACATCACTGTTTATGTATTTAAATTTATTTTTTTTGTGCTATCAGAAGACTCAATTCATCAGGACCGGAAGATTTTACATAAGATACCCCTGCCTGATGGAGAAACAGACACTAAGAGACATGAAAGACAATCCCCCCAAGACAGTCCATTAGTGTGGTCCAAGTTATAATCGAGTTATCAATTAGTGGAGGGGGGAGCTCTGCAGCTGGTTCTAATTAACTCCTCGATGAAAATGCATGAGTTTTGATATGAAGTGGTGAGGTTTTGCTTTCTGTACCGGCCCGGGGCTTTGGTAATTAGCGTGGAATATATTCTGGTCCTGAGGATGACCCTAAAGGTTCCTCCAAAGGGTTTGTTTTGCCCTGCTCTGGTATAACACCCCCTCCAGGCCTCTCTTCTCTCGAGGGTCTCCTTTACACGTGGCCCTTACTGTCTGGTTTCGTAATTAACTTCCAGCCGGCGCTGGATAAACCTAACACGCAGCTAAGCGAATATTGTTGTTAATCCTATATTAACAAGAAGTATTATCTTGTATGACATATTCAAGACACTTTTGGATTTTTGATAATCTATCACTATGTATGATTGTTTATCGTGAACGTAAAATTTAATATGTATCATTGTTATTATGAAAGTCAGACGAACGATAAAAAATTACATTTTTATTAATAGTAAACTTCCATTTAGTTTTAAACATTCATTATGAAATATCACAATAACTCATTTCATAAGTGAATATTAGAATGCATATTTTATTACCTCTTCAAAACATGACGTTGCATCGAAAATATAATGACGCAACCTTAAAAGGTTTTTAATTGACTTTATTTTTTTGACGGATAAAAAATACATTTACGAACATCTAGTAAGTACATTTTGTTCCAACACTTGTAAATTTCACAAAGTTTATAGTTGCGTCATTATCCTTCCGAAGGCTTTTTATTTTTATTTTTACTTCTAATTTTTTTTTTGTTTTGAGGCTAAACTCCGAAAAAACATTACTTTCACTTGCCTGTATATGAAGTATATACTAAGGGAAAGTGACGTGATCGTGAAAAATTTCGAATTCAGGTTTTTGACGGAAATGCATGTTTGAACATCTGAGTCCAAAAAAAAAATAGTATCGCAAAATGGTCTGTGAAAACTCTTGAACAGGCTAGCTCATATAACTAAAAAGTCATGATAGTAACTTTTTCGATAAAATCGTCTAACTGGAAAGGCCACAGAATCGATATTTAATATTTTTTCAATTTTCTCCAATACGGCTAAAAAGATTTTGATTAAAATCGGTGAAAAAAAAATTATGCAATTAAGAGGTTTAATATATCAGATAGTTTTTATCCTTAGTGAAATAGACTAACGGAGATTAGATGGCAAATTTTCACAAAATCTTCCCCTAAACTACCTTTAATTTTTCTTTTTTTTTATCATAAGTTATAATTATTTTATGCATTAAACGAATAATACATTTAATGACTTTGGAGAAGAATGTGGCAAGCCACAATTTTCATAAGAATTCTAATTTTGTAAGGAATGCTGCTTATTATTGTGTTCCTTAGTCTTGCTCCAAAATTCCAATATGTTTAGCTATAAATTTGCGGAACATAAATTATAAGGAATATCAAATAAGATTTTTAGAATTTTTTTAAACTATTATACTGAATATTTTTTATCACGTGACCTCATTATCTCGCTTCACGTCTTTCAATTTATGATTAAATAAAAAGATAATATATAAAAATGTGCGAAATAGTCCTCTCATTTCAAATGGGCAAATAAGTTTTGATCTAATTTTATATAAATAAACTAAGATTTGCAATGAACAAACGATATGATAAAAAGAAACGTTATAAAATACTGAGGTATCTCTTTGACTACTCTTGGTAGGTTCCAAATCGATTTGATTCAGGTAGCAATTGCAATTCTACAGTTTTCCTATTTCCTGCAATTCAGTGGGACCTTGACGAATTTTGAATCATGAACCAGACGTTGCATAAACAATTGTTTTATTTTGCACGGCATTATACGTTTCGGGGTCACTGCACGAAACTCTATGATTAATTAGTATAGGACACGAAACTTTTATTAACATTTTACCAACAATTGAAATTAATTTAATTTGTTCACCAAACGTAGTAGCACTATGTTCCGTCCTATTTATTTTAATATCAGTTCATACAGAAGTAAATTATTTTTTATTTATTTATTGGAAGTTATGATGGGATTAAAACAAATACGAATATGAAAATGTGAGCTATAATGAGATAATAAAGACTTGTTCAGAGACTATCCATTCGTATAGCTCTAATGATTAAAGAATCACTTTTTTTTTTTTACCGCTCATGATTTCCCTACTCCAGTTACGGTTATTAATAAATCTAAGTTAACATTCAAAAAGGTAGTTCAATCATATTATAAATCATTGAATACAACTAAAAATTGTAAATTGAAGAGTTTGCTTTAGAAAGAAAGTAAATTTATGAGAACAAGAACTATTTTATATATATTTTCCTACATGCCTATTTGTACAGTAGAACTACTTGTCCGCCTTATTCGGAATCCAGACATGGTCATTTAAGCGGGGATTCGGCAGATTAAGAGTGAATAAAATTAAAAAATCTCCAATATTAATATAAACTATATATGAAGTAAAAATTAAAATGCAATAGTTGATATATATATTAAGTAATGATGTAAAGGTAATTAAAATCAACAGGTATATTTAATATAAATGTACAAACGCTCATTACATTTCTAATAGTAGTCAAAAAGTCCGTTATTTTGTTTTGTTTTATCACTTTGAGTCTTTTCTCAGTACATTATTTATTTTATTTTTACTACAGGTCAATCCGAGCAATGGTTAAGAGGGGTTCTAATATATTTTCTATAAAATAAATGAGTTTGAGCTAATGCAACACAGGTTGATAGTTTGAGCTTCCTCTCATTTACAAAACAGATTTTTTATCTACTTCTTGGAAAATATTTTATTTATTTAATTACCTTCTAATTACCTTTAACTACCGGCATTACCTTCCCCACGGAGGTAGCAGGGCTTGGCTCGGTATAAATATTTTATTTATACATACCATGACATTATTTTTATTTATTTATATATTTCTTTATTATTACTATTTTATTTTTTCTTTAATTTAATAATTACTACTGTAATCAATTATATTTTTCCTTTTTTTTTTTTACATATTGTATAACTGAATATTTGACCACTAATACTTAATGTTCGTTATTTTGTGTAGATGGTATTAATATTAAATACAGTAAAACCTTCAGGTCCTATTTTATAGTTTATAACATTTAATAATTGCATCATCACGGGGTATTTTACAATAATTAAGAGGTATTTATTTAATAACATTGAAGAATATTCCTTACAAGTTTTTGTTGCTGAGCTGGCCTCAATACACTACCCTCTCAGCCAATAGGTAAGGAAAAATTTCGTGACGGACTCTTCCCTTGAGTCCATGGAAATTGTGTTACAGCAAAATAAACTAAAAAAATATCAGTAAAATTTCATACTGGAAGATTATTGATTGACGGCATGGCAATGGCATTTTTGTTTTGACTCCCGTCAAAATAGCCCTGACGAAGCCCTGCAACGTGGGGCGAAACGTTGGCTCAATAAAATAGTATATTCTACTATTTGAGTTTTTTTGACCTTACCCGGACCATATTCCTTTCATCGTAAAATTTCATATTTAATAAAAATCAAAATTTGGAATTATAGTTTAATTTTATTAGGTATATTATCTTTTATCTCATTTTCTTTTAGGAATTTTTGAATAATTATTTGTCTGATTAGAGTACTATAAAGACTTAGTAATTTTAAGGGATGAGTTAAAGACCACTAATTAGTTCTGAATGATCTTTTAAATAAAAACTAAAATACTTCTATCAGAAACAAAACCAACTAAATCATCACCTTTATTTTGAAGGAAGTGGAGCCATCCTTGCGACATTCCTCATAGGACGAAGTACCCACCGAAGACAATTACACAAAGAGATCTTTCAGTGACGGCCGGTGACTGTCCAAGTACAAAGACATCGGGGATTTTATATTCCAGGGGAGTAAAGGCCACTTGCACAATCCGTCATAACGAACCCGAGCTGCCATTGAAATTCTAGACTTGTCCTTCTCAAGAATAGCGTCCCTAAGAGGGATATGGCGTCAACAATTAGTGTTGACGTCTGGTGTACTCTTTTAAATAGATATATATTGTAATGTTTAATTCAGCATAAACGTAAGTTGTGAGGGAAAAAATATGCGGAAATTCATTTATTTATTCTTTATTATTCATTCTTCATTATTTTCTATTAAAGAAATAACAGCTAAATTAGAGGAATATCTATCAGTGCTAAATTTTACTAAATATGAACCATAGTTTTTAATAGAGCGAAAGGAAGAAGACCCGAAACATAAATGGTAAACACATACTGTACATAAAACATAATTGTCAAATACATACAGGCTGACTGTAAGCATTTCATAGGCACCGGATTACCATTTGGCAACTGAAACGATAGTAAACCTCCAATTCTATAAATATTTGCCTTAATAATAATTAAGGCATTATATTACAACATTAATATACATACA